>NW_007220380.1:0-27274 GCF_000164805.1 Carlito syrichta | reverse complement strand
TTCTGATATCTGCTGAGGAACAGAGCTTTCTCCAAACTATCGGCATCAGGGTTAAAGAGAAGGAACTGGATTGCTGTCTGCCTACGTAGCAGAACGAGCATTCACAAACGAGAATTTCACGGCCCAAGTAGGTTGTCCAAGCAGGTACTTGGCAGAGTGCAAGTTCATTTAGTGTTAAAAAAAAAGACTCTTTACCTGGGCTCCCTCTACTAAAGGCCATTTGAAAGAACTTGGAAAGCTTAACAGTGCCTTGAAAGGTTGCAGAGAAAAAAAATTATGGGCATCAGCAAGTGTTAGGAAGGACTGGGCTTTGCCAGGGAGAGACTTTGGACGGTGCTCATCTGTCTCCTGCAGAAACCTCTACCTGTGACAGTAAAACTTGGTCTCCAGGTAGAAACTCAAATAAAGACTCTGTTACCAGATTTCCAAGTGTGGCCTGCGCCTTTGCACTGTGAGTTGGCAGACATTTTTAATGTTTACTTGAGCCTCATGCAATCGAAGGGAGCTATGGGGCTGCTGGCTGCTATTTCTTACTTGGTTAGCTCCTGGGTGGGAGGGAGGCAGGAATTGGAATAGGCTACCTGTTAGGAGTGAATGAGAACTTAGATATGATTGGTCAAGCTACTCCAGTTTACCTGGCCAGGACCACTGTCCCTCAGGAAGGGCCTCACCTGTTGAAGGTGTGAGGACTGCCCCAGCCAGCAGAGGTGCTGGTGTGGAAGAGGCATTAGAGACAGCGACACTCCCTTCCCCTGACCTTGAAGAGCAAGTATGTGGAGGACAGGATGGGAGAAAAAATGAAATGTTTCGTGTCTCCTGCCCAAAGGAGAAGCTTGTGTCTGGGGTGGGAAGGGGTTGGGGGTATCCAGGGCATGGAATGTAGGTTGAAGTTCCTCCCTGTGCTGAGAGATGCCTCCTTGCTGGCCAGAGATGACAAATGTGGCAACAGAGCCATAAATATCCCAAGTCGAGGGAAGATGGACAGGGAGAAGTCATTAGCAGTGACAAAGAGTCTCCGTAGTTGAACATTGCTTGCCTAAAAATGATTACTAAGGTTAAAGATGGCGATGAGTGAGAGGGAAGAGGAGTTTGGCGGGGGAGACGCAGCTGTGCTTTGGGTTGTTTCATCTGAAATGGCTGCAGTTCAAGACAACTGGGCCTCCCATCCACATCAACTGGGCCCCTGCCAGGGGAATCTGCTGCCTTCCTGACAGCATATTCAGGCTGAAGTCCGGCAGGAGAATATACACAAGCTGCAAATCCAGCCCAACACTGAGTTTTTACAACCAGTTGTACTTCCACATTTCTGAATAGTGACACTCAGGAAAATCTTAACATTTTCTTGAGAAATACTGTCTCAATTAACCATCTTTATTACTGCCTAGCACTTCGTTTTATTATATACTTTCATTGGCAAACCATAGCAAACAATTTCACTATGGCAAACAACATTATGCCTGCACCAGTTCCTGTTCCATTTTGCACTTGTTTTGTCATAATAATAAAAGAAAGAAAAGGAAACCCCTCATTCATCACAAGATCAAAAATGTCTCTGCCATTTCCTCGGGGAAAAAAAAAGAAAGAAGAAATTAAGACAACTTGGGGTGATGCCTCTAGTACCTAAACATGAAAGTATCAATTGATATGTTTTTGAAAATTGAAAATAAAATTATGGAGAAAATGCTTTATTTGATTCTCTGTTTATGGGAAATTCATTTTATTTGAGTTTTTTATTTGTAATATCAACTATGGAGCAGAGCATAGTTTCCAAGGTGTTCCCTTACGGTCTCATTCTTCTAAATTATTAATGCCGTGCTGTTGCTATATTGTCAGCCTTGTACATACATTCTATGAAAGTGAGTTTTACAATAGGTTGGGATTTATAACAAAGCTTGACATATGCAGCTAATTCACCTACACAGTCCTGTCAGTTTTAGGTTCATAAATAATTGATACTCAGGGCTTGAAGTTCAGCTACTGTTAGTACTTCAGCTGTTAAATTTCAACAGCATAATGGATGAATATTTGTTTATAATTTCTGTACATGGTCCCAATGTCAGCTCCCTCACTTCATTTGCATAGGTAGATTGAGATGTTGGAAGTGTAATGAGCACATGAAGACGACAAATTGTTTGCCGGGATGCTAAATGTTTGATTAGTTCTGAATAGGTTACTGTTAGATTATCTGGTTCAGAGGTTAACGTGAGCAGCTCTTTGCTGCCAGAGCTTTTGTGATCCCTTGCTGACAGATTTTAAAATTCATACCATGAGATCAGAGCTGCAAAGGTGAGGGGGTGCTCTCGGCAACAGATGTTTAATAATTAAGCATACGGTTTCCCTGTTTTGGAGAGCTGGAGGAATTTCAGATTGGCATGATTTGTTCATTTGCAGGAAACAAATTGTAAAGAAAATATTCCTATTTCCCACACAGGTGTTCGTTGCTCAGTTTCCCAGTGTCAGTAACTTGAAGAATGAACCACACAGAGAAATCAGGGAAGGAGGGCAAGGATCCAACACCAAGTGAAGGCAGCTTCTTGTAATTTACCCACTTTGAGAACCATGAACCTGACCTACAAATCATTGTCAAATCTGTGTCTGAGCTGGAGACCAGCAGTTAAAAATGCCCCAGCTTCTCACCGGTGCCCCTAGAAGGTAGGGGGGTCTGGAGGCCTCTGAGTGAGGAGAGGGCTTTAGGAATTCTGCAGAAACAACATCTATGCAGAGCCTTTCTGTCAACACAGGCTGACAGGTGGGTCATCTAAGAAAGCAGAAGTATGAAGAGATATAAACACCCTCACACATGCTGCACCTCGAACGAGTGTGTGTGTATGCATGTGTGTGTGTGCGTGTGTGTGTGTGTGTGGGTATCAACCTAAGGAAAAGCTGAGTGAGAGCCATGAATGTTATGCTTCTCAATGAGCTGCCAGGAGGTTGATGGGGCCTGGAACCTCCCTCCAGGCCTGATGTAGCCCAGCATGGCTGGACACTTCAGCCAATCCCCTACTTAGCACCTGCCCCATCCCACCTAGCACAGCCTTCCCTTGCCAGCCATGCCTGTCCCTTCAAACCTACCATCAAGCCTCGGATGCTCCTCTTCTCTCCCCATTCCCCTCAGCACTGAAACAGAAAATGGAGGCAACAGGGTATTAATGAAAAGATTTTGTGCTTGCAGCTAAACAGAACTGAGTTCCAGCACACTCTTGAACTATATTTTTTGAGTCCCGCATCCAGTTCCTTAGCTTGTCTGGCAATCATGTTAGTGATTATATGGGTAATGAAACACGTGCTTTTTTTGTCTGAGCCTCTGATTAATCTGCCTTCTCTTTAGTCTTGACTTATGGTGGTCAACTCTAGAGGTGAATGCTGGCCCATCAGTTCTGTAGCTTATTACAGATGCAGGGGCTGCTAAATGCCTCAGAGGTTTGAATTGTTTCTTGACAACCAGGTTTCTTGCTACATTCCCTCCAATCTGTTTTGGTTCCTGGTGTGACCTTTCATACAATAAAATACATTAGGTGAATAGCACAGTCTGATTAAAGAGTGAATTAACCGAAGAGTCTTTTTAACTAAATGACAGTCAAAGGACTGAGTGCTAAAAGCCACGAGCAATTGAAAACTTAACTCATGAATCAGCCCTGTTATACTGCCTCATGCCTGAAGTGCCAAGGGTACCGTGCTCTCTGCCGGCTCTTGTAAGAAGAAAAGCTCATTACTTTCCTCCTGATGGGAGAGAAAGAGTGAGCGAGCAATAATAAAACTTGAATTTTTCAATACTGTTAAAAATGGGACTGACAGATTACCGAAAATAGGAGCAACAGGCTCAGATGCTGCATCCGGTGCTGCTGAATTAGCAATACCATATATCATACAATCTAATTAAATCAACCCGGAGAATGAAATTAGTTTTCTGTGAGTGAAATGGCCTCTGAAAGAGCTCTATTAAATGAACTGGAGAGCATTAATTAAATAATTCACAGTGAGGGATTTTGCATTTATACAAAAATTGTGCACTTAATTGTCCGTGCTGTATCACAGATCTGGCCTTATGTTAACAATGTGTCGAAAGCACACTTATTGGAGCATATCAGGAGCAGTTTAACACAAACACAGCTTGGAAAGTTTTATGGGTCCGGCCGAGGAACCCAAGAAAATGCATGTGGGGGCACCTAGGCTTCATAAGATGCCCAGTGAAGTTTTTGTTTGTTTGTTTGTTTTTTTCTGGATAAAGTTTGTTTCCAAGGACTTTGGAGGGCTTTTGTTGTGTGTTGAAACATTAATTAGAGATGCTCCTGGTATTTTGGTTGGTGAGTTCTTGGGGCATCAGGGTTCCTCCTGGGTTGACCTCTGGGAGGGGGGTCTTGATTAATTTGGAAACTTGGTAGATATTGGTATCTATAGATATTCATCTGGGAAAATCAATTTTGTTTTTTTTTCCTCCCCAATGCATTAGCCAGTTATATGGAGTCACTCATATAAACCCAAGCATATTAGGTGCACTGAAGGAAAAAGTGAATTTAGATACAATATGTTATAGAAATCAGACACCATCCTTCACAGAGTCATGAATCTAGGGTTGAAGGAAAACCATAAAAGTCATCTAGTTCAAACCCTCCTCCTGAGTAATGCCTAAATTTCCTCTATAATATTCCTGCTCAAATACTCCCAGAGCTGAGATACTGATGCTTGCTCCAGGAAACCCGTTGTATCATTGGACAATCCTAATTTGGGACAGCCTGGACAGCCTAGTAGAGTGGTTGGGAGCTCAGACTTTGGAGTAGATTCTTGGGTTTGACTGTCTATTGCCCCACTTACTAACTATAAGATCTTGGCCAATTGACTGAACCTCTTTGTGCCTCAATTTCTTCATCTACTGAAATGAGTATTATAATAATAGTAACCAGCTCATAACATTGCTAGGAGGGTCAAATTCATATATACACAGAACTTAGAACAGTGCTTGGCACATACATGTTAGATAGTATTGCCAAGCCTTCTTTTTAAGACTCCTAATTTAGTTTAAGACCAATAATAGTTTGATTTTTAAAAATCTAATTTTAAAAAATCTTCATTGTTTATACAATTTCTCCTCATTAATTAGAGAATTGAGTGATTGAAAAAGTCTAACTTTTTAAAAATGTAAGACTTTTTAATTTTTATAATATTTATTTGTACTTTATTTTTTTTATTTTAAAGATGTGGGGTACATTTCAGGATTAGGTATACAAGTGGTCGTTGTACAGATAAAGTTTGGGTCTCCCTTTGGTCCCCACTTTGCCAGGTTTGAGATCAGGTACACTTACTGGTGTTGTGTTCCCTTCCCTCACTTATTTATTTTTAGAGATAGAGTCTCACTTTGTTACATAGGCTGGAATGCAATGGTGTGATCATACAAACTCCTGGGCTCATGTGATCCTCCTACCGCAGCCTCATGGAGAGGTGGAACTACAGGCACATACCACCACACTCAGCTAGCATTTTTATTTTTTGTAGAGATGAGGCCTTACTGTGTGGCCCAGGCTATTTTTTTGAACTCCTGGCCTCATGTGATACTCTCACTTCAGCCTCCCAAACTACTGGGATTACAGGTGTGAGCCACAATGCCAGGCCTGGTTTTATTTAACTACAAATAAAACGTGTACATGAGCTGTCTATTCATATCTTCATTGAACAGCCTGGCATTGGGATTGGTGATTCTGGTGGTCAGCAGAGCTGCTCTTTCCACAGTGGTTTTGTGGTGAGTAGTCTCAGCACAGTAAGATTTGTTGCACATCAGCAGCACTTCCAGTTCTTGATGTTATGGACCAGAAACTTCCAGAAGCTGCTGGACAGCATATGCTTTGTTTTCTTGTTGCTCCCCAAACCAGGGTTGGGTGCCAAAATCTGGCCCTTTGATCTTCTATGCGCCCTGTTGTCATACCTCTGGGTTTCTGCCAGTTATACGTAATTTTAACATATTGGTCTGACTGGTGCAGAGTGATCTTTTTGGTCCTCTTTTTGATCATTCTGGGCTTCATGAGGGGTCTGAGGGTGGCCTTGATGCCGAGTAGAAGATGACTGCCCCCACTGTAGGCAGCTCTGCGAAGAGAGGGAGCAGGTCTCAATATGAGGCTTTAAAATTTTCAACATTTTCCTAATTTGAAGCCAGCTTTCTGCATCCATGCATACATTTTCCAGGGTATGTGGATGCTGAGATACTGTGATGAACAAGTCAAACAAAAGTCTCTGTCTCCATGGAGCTTTCATTCTCATTTTCCTTTCAATGGTACCAAATGTGTCATACATTTTTAAAAAGCACTTAAAATGGTGAAAATTAAAAAATAACAACGAAAAAACATTTTTGTAGAACGTCTGAGTAGAAAAATTGATACTAAAACATTAGAAATAACAAGATTATGCTACAGATAATAAACCATCTTTAGAATAGCCTCCCTGTGGGGCTCACATTTTCTATCTGGGACCTTTCACTCCTAACCTATCAATACACGACCAGTCCACTAAGGTGTCATGTTAGTCCTCTAGTGCTGGTAGTCTTGGGGGCAGTTTCAGATAAAACAAGTTACCCTAGACACATCAGCAGAACCTTAAACAAATGCACCCACACAACAGCTTTGCTGACGGCTTTTTAACATTATAAACCAGTTTGTTTATTTCTAAAATATTTTCTTTAGCAGTCCTATTTTTGTTACATGCTTTTAACAACTTGCTTTAGAGATAGCTAAAAATAAGCATAGCCTGGTATTTCATTCAAAGAAAAAGTTGGGTTTCTCAGTAGGCTAGAATCCCACAGGAGAGTCCAGACATCGGGCTTGCAAAAAATAACATTCTGGTCTCCCTTTGTGTTAACAGCACCTATGATTCTAGATAAAATACAATAGCATTCTCAGGTCATCCAGTTTAGCAGCACATGTTTGTCAGGACAAGGGGAGAAAAAAAGAATCCACACCCTCCCCCCAACAAATATATATATGGGGGGGAGAGAAACCTGGTTGGAGTGGAAACAGAGAGTCAAGAAGAAGAGTATGAGAAGCTTTGAGATATTTGCAGAACCTGCAAAGTTTGGAGAGTCAGAAGAAAGTTCATGCTATGAAGCATTGCTACAGGTCATAGTGTTATGTCCCTTTAATGTTGTATATGAGACATTCAAATGAGCATTAGAATTACTTTTGGTTGTTGGACTGTGTTTCTTTTAAGGTGACAATTCTGAGATTGGGTCACTTGGATTCCTAAAATATTTTAGGTTACAAAGTCACCTACATTTTATATCCAAGGTATGTGAGAAGGCAGATATATTTATTTATTCATCCTTTCACCAGATAATTATTGAACACTTACTACTTACCTCTTGTTATTAAACAGTGTTTTTAGTGCTGTGGGAAGGACAAAAACATTTAGACAGCAACTCTGCTCCCAGGAGTTCTGAGTCATACTTGATGAGTGCTGAATAAATATTTGTGAAGTGATGAATGAATATATGAATGCATGCTGAATAGAGAAATTGAGACATGTTTATGATTAACTCTAGTAAAGGAATAATGAAACAACAACAATAACTAACACAGTGAAATTTTACTGTCATCTGTGCAAACATTTTACATGTATTTATTCTTTAACATGTGCTGTGAGTACTAAGTAAGTCAGAAACACGGTGGGAGTTCAAAGGAGAAACATACCTTTTGCATTTTGGAGGAAGTGACAGTCAGAAAAACCGAGAGCTGTTCATCAATTACCTACAAACGTGCCAATTCTGCAACAACGCGTGACATGGGCCCTGCCCTCAGAGATCAGGAACAGTCTGACAGTTAAGGAAGGTTTGCAGTTCACACAAGACCATCTCTAACAGGTGCTTCAAGGGTAGACCTGTGATTGGTGCCATGAAGGCCCAATGTGAAGAAGGGGAATCATTCATATGCATGCTGACGTGTGGGGGCAGGACTGGAGTGATCAGAGAAGGGTGTGTGGGGTGCAGACAGGGAGTAAGGGAGGCGAGTGATATCCATCAGGTAGGGGGCAGTAGGATGGAGAGGAAGGAGGTTGTGCTGGACAGAATGCAAGGAGGCCAGCCTGATGGGGCAGAGATTCACACAGGTCCAGTGCACAGAGGAATGGGAGACAGAAGGGAGAAGAAAGCCATTATGCCAGAATGTAAATGTGGAGTGCCAAGTAAGTGGCTTCTGTCACTGCTGGATAAGAGGAAGCCAGACCCTCCCACAACCCAGTAAAGGGCCTGGGAGGATGTCTTTTAAGAAAACACAGTTGTGGCAGTGCCCAAGATGGACTGAAGGTGTGAAGCTGGGTAGAGGGGGTTGCAAGTTGCCAGATGAGAGGCCAACACACACCCAGGCACCAGGAACTGGGAAGCAGTCAAATGCCTCACTACCTTCCTAAGAGGGACCTTGTTCTGATCAATAGCAGCATTTCAGTTATGAGATTAGGCAGGGTTGCAGAAACCAACAGTGCTCAGATTCAATCTTGAGCTCCAGGGCTTCAGCAGATGGTGAGTGACAGAAGGGTGGGAAGAAATATGTATTCCCCTCTCTTTTGGTATTGATTGTTCTGGAACTCTGGCGTGGGTTTTGTTTCCCCTCCTCTCTCCGGAGCAGCAAGGATAGGGAGTACATGACTGGGAACTCGTACCTCGTCAGGTCAGGCCTCTGAGGAGAAAACAGTTTTCTCTGGCCAGGGACCAAATAGAGCACAGCCTGAGTGCGATACCACCTTGGTTCTGTGACTTCCTACTACCAGTGTGCTTAGTAACTGAGATTTCCTTTGTGGGGTGGGTGGGGAGGTATGCAGGGTGCCAGTGGGGATAAGCAGACTGTAGTAGCATGCTGGTATGAGTCTCAGTCCCTCAGCACTTCGAGGTTGTGTGGACCCCAGAGCCCAAGGTGGGAACTCTCCCTGTCCAATGTCACATACATAGAATGGACACACCACTGACTAATCAGACAGGGAAGCCTGGTGGGGCCCTGTGTCCAGACTGGTAAGGGAACACCTCATTATGAGGAGAAGGGAGCTTCCAAACTGTGGGCAAACCCTCTAGTCCTGCAAGTCCTGGCCTGGACCCCTTCCAGCCAACTTGCCAGTCTCTCTTGGACATTGGCCTGAGCTGTGGTTCCTGAGAATAGCAGCCTTCCCTTTGCTCTAATCCTTCCCCTGTCTGGGAGTAGCACTTGCATTAGTTGTTTTTGCAGGTTGAGCTCTCATTATCCAACCTACTTCCCCACGTAAGACTATTTGAAGGGTAGGGCTGTCAAGCTATTCAGTCATTTGCACCACTACCTTTAATATTAGCCGCATTTAGTTTATTCATTAAGGCCTGTCTCACATGAGAGAATTCTTTCCATAATCATGACAACTGTGTTCAAGCTCCCCCTGAAATGTGTCATCTGTCTCCTTCATAGGTGATCAGTAAATAATACAAATGTTTTTGCTGGGTTTGGGAAAAGAAGGATTTCTCTGGTCTTTTTGCAGATTCTTTCCAAGAATCCCGATCTTGACAGGGCATGAGCACTGCCTGGCATGAGTCCCAGAGGGACCCTCTGGTCACAGCAGCTGTCCCAGCAGGAGGCCTTAAGGTTGTGAATGGTAGAAATGGAGGGAACCTTGGGATTGGTTATTGGGAATGCTTCATTTTACGAACATGGGGACTGAGGCCCAGAGAAACTTTGAGGGAACTGTTTGAGCCGACTCAATAGGCCAGTGGTGGGCCTGGGTTTAAACCTAAGTCTCTCATTCAAAGGCTTTTCCTGCGGTATGTCTGGGTCTCAGGCTCCGTCTCTGGATTGAGATGCTGCAAAGTAATGGTGACTTGGAAGCCGTGGCCAGTGCATCACAGTAACAGTAACACCTCAAAAGAACTCCCGTTCCACTGGTTTTCAGACCAATGAGTGGAGGCCCAGGGGAAATAAAGTTGCTTGTCTGAGTTCTCACAACCAAGAAGTGGCACCAGCATTTGAACTCAGGTTTGCCTGGAGCCATGGACTGGATTTTTGTGTCCCCTAGAATTGATATGCTACAGCTTAATTTTCTGTATGATAGTATATGGAAGGGGGTCTTTAGGAGGTGATGAAAGTGGAGCCCTCATGCATGAGATTAGTACCTTTTAAGACAGAAGAGCATCTCTCTCTCTCTCTCAATCTCCCTCTCTCTCTCTTTTTTTTTTTGAGTTGGAGTCTCACTCTGTCGCCCAGACTGGAGTGCAGTGGCCACTCCCAGCCACCGCCTCGACCTGCTGGGCTCTGGCGATCCTTCCGCCTCAGCCTTCCAAGTAGCCAGAATTACAGGCATGCGCTACCACGCCCGGCTGATTTTTTTGATTTATTGTGGAGATGAGGACTTGCTGCCCAGGTGGGTCTCGAACCCGCGAGCTCAGGCAATCCACTCACCTCAGCCTCCCAAAGGCGCGGGATTACAGGTGAGCCACCGAGCCTGGCTCCCTCTCTCTTTCTTTACTCCACCATGTGAGACACAGTTAGAAGACAACCATCTGCTAACCAGGAAGAGGGACCTCAGGAGATATCAGATCTACTTTAGTCACTTTGATCTCAGACTTTCAACCTTCATAGCTGTGAGCAATGGTTATTGTTTAAGACACCCAGTCTATGGTATATTTGTTACAGTAGCCCAGAGCTAACTAAGGCACCTGGCTTCTGAGGCTATCTTCTTGGCTGGCTTGCTCCCATCTCCCCACCCCACTGCTGTGCCCACTGGTCATTCCCCTGGGCCTCTGCTGTGGGCCATGCTGGTGGACAGGAAGCCCACTGCTCTCAGAGCAATGTCTAGACAAACTGGAACCAAAGACGACTTGACACACTGTGGAGATCTTCAGTCTGAGTGACTCCCTGCTTTGCCTGGTAACCCCATTTTGGTGCAGGCTCCCCTGAATGGTGGCTCCTCCAAGAGTGGAGCAAAAGTATCTGGCCGTCGACATATCTTTTTTATCTTGCCACCTCCTGACACTGTGTGCCTCCTTCCCACATCCTCAAAGAGCCAGGCTAGGGTGTCCCCTCCTCTTTCTCCCTGTTTTTCCTTACCTAAACCTCTAGGGCTCAGTCTACTCAGGTTGGCTAAAGGGCAACTGGAGGAATGGAGAAAAATCTCCTCTGTCACAAAGCCTTGCACATTGTTCTGTTGCAAAGTTCTATTTTGAGTGTCAGAATTGAAATATAATCTCCTTCCTTCTGTAACAAATTCTCATCTTCCCTCAAGCAAATTGTTCATGCAGGTCAACAAGAGAGAAGGCCAAGTCCTCAAGTGGAAGCAAAAAGAGAAACTTACATTAATATTAACATTTAGTGAAACATTTGCCATTATTTATTTATTTAACTACAGGCCCATTCATTAAATGAAGCAACTCGTGTTCACTATTTTAAAAATTACAAAAAATATCCATAAGTATAAGGAAGGAAATAGAAATTACTGCTACTCTACCAGCCAGAACATCACTGTGAACATTTCAGTGTACTGCACTCTAGACTTTTCCTAAGTACCTTGTATACAAGTATATTTTCCACAAATGAGAGATCACGTTCTACATATTGGTTTATGGCTTGCTTTTTGCACGGAACAATTTGGAACTGCAGGAGCATCTTGCCACTGCAGTTCCAAATTGTTCTCCACCATTCCTAATGGCTGCTGAATATTCCATTCCCCCCAAAAAATGTTTTCTTGCTTATTCAACTAATCCTCTGCTGTTGGACTTATCACATATCTGAATGTTGTTAAACTACAACATAGGTGTTAGGCTATCTGGAGGAACCCATGGCTCTCCTCTCCACCTAGATGGTGAATGCCTGTGCTGTAACCGATCAGAACAACTGGGTGCACATCTGGATATCTGAAACAGTATCTGTTGTTCAGTGGACAGAGATAGCACCTGCAAAATGAAGACTGACTTTTTCTTTTCATCCAAATGTTTTTCCTCGATATTTGGCGTCCTGTAGGAAGCATCCCGGACAGCCCACTACTCTCTCTTTTTTTGGTTTCTTGCATTTTTCCACCAATAGCTTCAATTGGCAGGTTGTTCTGTGTTCATTCATTCTTGCTTCATAAAATTCTGGAAATTCTGGATGCATCTTTTTATCTTATTTCACAATGTGTTTTGTTATGATTCTTTCTTATAGCTGAAACTTTAAAATTAAAAGATTTTTTCTCAACTTTTATTTTGAAAAGCTTTAAATAGATAGGAAAGTTGAACAAATGGTACAATGAACAAGTGTATACCCATGATTTAGATTAAACCTTGCTTTAGCTATCTATTGCTGTATAACAAACCATCCCAAAGGCAGTGGTATAAAATCCACTCCTTATTAATTCTTATGATTCTGTGGGTCAAGCAGGTGGTTATTCTGCTTTACATGGTGTTGGCTGGGGCACTGGGATGGCTGAAATGTCCAAAGTGGTCTTATCTCATATAGCCAGGAGTTCAGAACTGTTGACCAGGGGCCTTGGCTTTCTCCATGTGGCTGTTTGAGCTTCCTTCCAGCATGGCAGTCAGATTCCAAGAAGAAATAGACCAAAACACAAAGACATTTATGACCTCAGCTTGGAAGGTACACTATATCCCCTGCCACTCTTTGTTCACAAGGCTTGTTCAGATCCAAGGGAAGGGGGTTTCATCTCTTGATGGAGTAGGGGAGTGGCAAGGTCACAGTGCAAAATATCATGTAGAAAGGAGATATTGTTGCCTCAAGAATGTGATCTACCCCAGCCTTCCCTCTGGCTACAAAAAAGCTACATCCCTCCTATATGCAAGAAAACCCCACTCACTTCCTCCCCCAAAAGTTGCATCCCATTACAGCATCAGACTCAGGTTCCAGGTTTGTCATGTCATCTAAGTCAGGTCCTTGTGGGGACAAGGCTCCTGGGTGTGGTCCTTCCATGCAGCGACCTGGGATCTAAAAGACACAGACCCAGCATGCCATGAGGAGACAGGCTTAGGACAGCTACAACAGACATTCCTGCTCAAAAAGGGGGTGACCCTGACAGCTCAGCAGATTAACAGAAGTGAACAAAAAGGGTCACTTTTGGGTCATGGGCAACTGGTAGATTTCTGCCAGTGTGAATTTAATGTGCAAAAACCATGTCACATGTTCTATTATTATATATATGAAAATGGTTTTTATTTATGTCACTGATGGTTTCTGGATTGTTAAATCCAATGAACAATTTCCAACCTTCATTTTATTGAATTTAGCAACATACAAAGCTGATATTCACAACCAATGTGTCAGTGAGCCACTGTTTTATTTTTTTTAATGATGCATAAGGGAAAAAAAAACTCCAGCCAGAATAGACAGTTAACAGTTTCCCAAGGTTTTTAGGCTCTGAGGACTGTCTCAATACCTTCCAGAGTAAGAAGGTTACCATGGTGAGTTTGTCATTATTTATTTATTTTTAGAATCAATGTCTCACTCTGTTACCCATGGTGTAGTGCTGTGGCCCACTCATGGTTCACTGCAGCCTTGTCCTTCTGGGTTCAGGCCATCCTTCTGCTTCAGCCTTCCTAGTAACTGGGACTACAGGTGCTCACCAGGATCCATGGCCAATTTTTTGATTTTTTAAATTATTTTTTTGTAGAGATGAAGTATTGCTGTGTTGTCAAGGCCGGTCTCGAACTCCTGGGCTCAAGCAATCCTTCCTCCTCCACCTCACAGAGTGCTGGGATTAAAGCCATGAGCCACACGCCTGGCCACGTTTGCCATTTAACATGTCAGATTTCAGTGGTCTGTGTCCATGGTACTGAATTTCTTCATGAGATGGAACTTCAGTGCTGGAGGTGGCCTCAGATAATTCTGCACAGTCTCCTTGTTTTGTAGTCAAATAAACCTGAGGCTTCATGGTGAGCATACACTCAGTCAACTTCTTGTGGTGACTTAGTGGCAGAACCAGGGGGCTGTGGCCCTTCGTACAATAACCTCCTTCTTAGATAGCTGCTCACTTTCCATTTGGTGCACAATTAGGAGGTGTTTGCTGTGTGCCAGTTACTGTGTCAGGCATGAAGACAGCAGAGAAAAATACATACATGATCCATGCTCTGGAAATGTTCAGAGTTCCCACCAGTGGACTGATTTGGCGACCATGTGATAGCCTGACTTCTTGGAAGTTTTTTCTTGTTGGAACCAGTGTTAATGGATTTGCTTTCTAGGCCTTGTGGGCTCCTGATTCTTGGTGGAGGACCAGGCTGTGACTGACTGCCACAGTGCCACTGAGGTTAGCCATGCACCACAGGAATAGAGTGGGTGGGGGCACATTCTGCTACGTTGACCATGGCCTCTGTAAAGTGAATTAGGGGCGATTGCCAAGTGGACCAATATCTGCTACAGTATCTTGAGAAAGCTGAAAATAAAAATCGATAAGTGTAAAATTAGGCTGTCGAGTGAACTACAGACCATGAGTAATTGCTATCTGAGTTCAGGCTGTTGCAGCTACCCCAGACAGCCCAGAAAGCAGGTGTCTTCCCCCATGTACAGTGTCTGCATTCTCAGCTCCCACTCCAGTGACAGTTTCTGGTTTATACAGTGACACTCCTGGAGATCCCTAGGAATTTAATATTCTTGTCACCTCCTTCTTTGCTTAACACACACACATTTTTGTTCTGCTACTTTAGAAAAGGAGCATATCATAATTGTGTTTTAGAAATTGGAACAAGAAACTAGCAGATGCAAATTTAGTGAATATTGAGTTTTAAGCTTGTCTGGCTGTGATTTGTGGCCATGTCACAGCAAATATTTTTCAATGTCACTGCCTTAGCCAGTGCTGTCACTAAGGCTGTCAGCTGAGGAATAGAGGGCAGAACACTATGATCTCAATATTAATGGGGGCTGTTGAAAGTGGCAAAGGTGATAAAGTATTGTTTAGTTATTGGTGCCATACTTTGGCTGTGGGACATTATTATAAACGCAGTCTGTTTTTGTCAGATTTCAATCACGGCGTCAATAACACGTTTAAAAACTTCAAGTTTAGGAGTCCACATAACAATGATTCCCCCCCACCTTAAACTAAAGGACTTTAGATTGCAACCTGAAGAAAAGGGGTTTGAAATTTGGATTTTTCTTAGCTTTATTAAATTTTTTTCCTTCAAATTATTTGGTGATATGACATCCTTGCCTGACTTCCAGATAGTCAGATGGGTTAGACATGGCTCACAGGAGTCGGAAAACTGATGCAATCTCTTCCCTTGAACTCTTCATAGGGATTCCTGCAGGTTGGAGCAGACCTAGTTCAGCAGGCAGAGTTGGTGAGTCATCCTTCCCCCCGTCTCCCTGACCAGTCTAGGAAGAGAGAGAGTTATGCGCAGTGCATAATACTTTAAAAATAATATCCTGTTTTGCAAAATTACATTTTGTTCAGGAAATAACAGGATTTCCCAGCTTGGCTGCAACCCTGGAGATAAGGTGAATGTGTGCTCTAATGCCTCTGTCATCAATAGTGCCTGGGATTAAACTTATAATTAAAATAAACTTTAAAATTCAATTTTTATAGATGGAGGAGATAACTTGATTTGAAATCCTTCAGTGCACACATTTTATGTAGCACTCACCCAAATTCAAGGGTACCATAGAAAAACGGGAACATGAAACTAAATGATGAGAGTTTATATAGCTTTTAAATATTAAGCTGTCAGGATTTGTACCGCTAGAAATATTGTAATTAAACATGAGTAAAGAAAAATAGTTTATATTGGCATGGAGAGCTTTTGAGTGAATTCAGATCAAGCAGAATATAATGGAAACTCCTTTAAAAGAAAGAGGACAGAAAAACTCGTGGTCCAAGCATAGTGTGACCTTCCTTCTAGAGCAGATCTGCTTGATAAAACAGACACAACACCAATAAAATAGCAACAATAGAAAAAAGTAAATAGAAATCATATTAAGCAGTGGTGATATGGCCTGAATTGAAACAAAAATGAGGCATAATAGTCTTGGTGGGTTTTAATATGGTCCCCAATTACATAACAATACAAAGCATATCATGGTGTTTCTAAATAATGTTTATCATCTTGAAATCTCCCTGCTTGGTAGACACCTTGTATTATTCAAGGTTTGAGGGTTTTTATTTTTTTTAAGAACTCATAAATATTTAATGTCCAGGATCAAGAATGGAGATGGGGGAGGGGACGTGTCTCTGGGAGCAGTGATGTCTCCCTGTGTGACAGGCCCTGGCATTGTCTGGTGCTGAGGCTTGGTGCTGTTGTGAAGCCTTGAGACAGAGAGAAGTGTGTCCCACTGAGAACCCAAAGCTCAGAACCAGCAAACTACCTGGTGTCAGGGCCACAGAGAGGAGCCCAGATGGCAGAGCTACCTGGCCCAGGTGCACCCATACCTGTACCTGGGCTTGACCAGTCTCAGGTGACCTTTTCCCATGTGCCTCTTGGGACACAGGGCCTCAGAGGGAAAAAAAGGCAAAATGGGCTCACATTAATCATATCCTAATGTGATTCTGAATTCCAGAAGCTAGTGAGAACATTTGAGCAAAGAACAATTCCCACTGGCTTTCCAACTGGCATCCATCTCTTCTATTGGTCAACCAACCAGTATCTGTTTATTGAAAGCCTTCGATGGGCCAGGTGCTATAATCCTCAAATGCTGTTTTCTGTTGCCTATGAGATCCCTTAGGAGTATTTTCAACCTTTTCTTTAGTTTCAGAAACCTGCATTTTCGTTAGGATTAAGGCTGCCTGCATTCAATAAGAGTTTGAAATCTGGTTTTTTAAAAACTTTTTGGTTCAGGGTGGAAAAGGAAGTGAACAGGAGTAGGCAGGTAGCTGATGTGCTGTTTGCTCAAAATTCCTGCAATTAGTTTTTAAAAATTAAATCTTAGTGACTCTCCAGTTAGGTCCGGAAGCCTTCATTTATTCACTCCACAAATATTTGTGGAAAACTTATGATATGCCAGGCACTGTTTCAGGCTCTGGGATTACAATAGTGACGAACCCAGCAAGTTTCCTGTCCCCTGGAGCTAACATGTTGGTAGATGTTGTGCATCACTTCAAATTTGACCTGCTTAAGAGACAGAGACAGAGAGGCGAGATGCAAAACATATTTTTAGAACAGTGACCAACTTGAAGGCAGAAGCACATTGATTCACACAGGATTTGTCCACCATGCTTTCACTTGAGTGCTGGCAACCACTGTGCTCATATGGGCCTCCCTCACCAGACTTAAGTAGTCTCTCAGGGGAGGTGGATAGAACATGGGAGCAGCCTCAGTGGTCCTGGGTTTTTCTCCTTAAGTCTGTTTACTAACTTTCCCTGCAGCCCTCTCCAGTGGATGTGATTGCAGCAACCCTGAACATGGGCATGCTCACTTACACAAGTGCTCAGAGCCTGAGTGCTCCCCTGTAAGTCCCACCCAGCATGGCGTCCCCTCTCCGTTTGCCCAAGAGGTTGGCTTAAGTGAACAACACTATATTCCTGACTGTTCCAATGGGAATTTTCTTGGGAGGATAACAAAGAGGGAAATATTTGTTGCCCTGGACCTGGGCCACTAAATATGCCCACCATATCTCCGGGTCCCA
This sequence comes from Carlito syrichta, assembly GCF_000164805.1. Lineage (NCBI taxonomy): Eukaryota > Metazoa > Chordata > Mammalia > Primates > Tarsiidae > Carlito > Carlito syrichta. The sequence continues at coordinate 9,758 of NW_007220380.1, read as the reverse complement.
TGTCTCTTGGGAAGATGTGACTGTCATGACAGCAGGCATCCCCAGAGTTCCTGTGGCCTGGAGTCTGGCCAGTCCTGGCTTTGCCATGGAGGTCCAGCCATATGCATTGAATGGCTCAACAAACCAGCCAGTGAAGAGCTGGGGGTCCCTTAGAAAGGCAGCTACAGGTCTGCAGATATCATCACATAGACCCACACAGAAACACATTGTGGTCCCTGGAGTCAGGGGCCTGAGACAGTATTGTCTCTCCGACCAGGTGTTTGAGTTTGGTTTTTGTTCCTGATGCCAGATGCTGAATCTGGAAGATTGTGACAGGAAGAGTGAAGACTTAGTGGCAACACCCAGACAGGCAATGACACCTCCCATACAGCTGCTGGAGCATAGTGGGAGGGTCACAGCCCCAGTGCCTTTGCAGAGAGGCTGGCACTTGGCATGCACTTGGGAGGGACAGCAGAGAATGTATCCAAGCACCACTGAGCATTGCTAATCTGTCACTCTTTGGCCACCGCAGCACCTGGGACATTGGTGTCTCATGACTATTTATGGAAAAGTCTAAGGAGGGATGGGAAAACCAGGTACCTCCTCCTCCTATACCAGTCCAAGACAGACATTGCTAATCAGTCACTGCACTCTTTCCCATAGAGCCCAGATGCAGCATTGGCAGCCTCCTCAACACTGTGACCCAGGCCACTGTCATCAAGGAAAGAAATTAAAGAAATTGAAGCCATCCCTGATAAAGATGCAGCCACAGCCAAAGGACTGGATTGAGTTGGGGAGAGGGTAGAAGAAAGAGGGAAGGGAGTCATTGTAAAAGGGAAAGGGCTGTGTTCCTCGAGTTAGAAGACATGGCCCCCAGCCTGCAGCACTCAGCACCTCTGAGCCCTCAAGCAAGTGCTACCCTTTAAGGCCAGCTCTGTCCTTGGTGAAACCAGCATGGGGATGCCCCAACGCAGAGCTTGCGGAGATGTATCCTGAGAGGCATCAGTCACATTACCTATGTCCCAGCAGTGTTCTTCCAGCCTCCTTCTTTGGAAACTCTACCCAAAGTCTCCAGGTCCAGAGCAACTAAAAACACAGGCACAGGGAGACCCAAAGGTATTCATCCCAGTTGGCATATTAGATCGAGAGAGGGTGAGAGAAAGTATGAGGGAGAGAAGCACAGAGAAGGAGAGAGAATGAGTCAGAAAGAGACAGTAGGAGACAAAGGAGGAAGTGAGACACAGAGAAAGAGAAAGAGACAAGGAGAGAGGACAGAGGGACAGAGGGAGATGGCGTGTCATAGAGAGAGAGAGGCAGGCACTTCCTGGGTACCAGTTCCCTGCAAGACACTGCTAGGCCTGGGCTACTCTGTGCTGGCACAAGCAGGCTAAGCCTTTCCCACATGCCACCTCGTTGATGTTACTCATCCATAATCCTTTGAGGTAAATACTATTATTGTGCTTTTATAGACAACAAAATTGAGGCTCAGGAAAACTCCCGCTTCTCCCTTTCCTTTTTGCCTGCCCGTTTTCATCCATCTTCAAGCACAGACCCTTTCCTCTTTGTTGTGAAGCCCCCAAAACTGGACTGTCTTTCCAACCTCCCTTGACAAGATGGTAGAGGCAGTGCATTAGACCACTGCTGCTCAGTCCTGATTGTTTCTGGTCTGACACAGATGAGTGTTGCCTCATTAAATAAATTCTGTCCTCTCAAGGACAGAGAACATGTCAAAAAACCCCAACTTCATATAGAAGCTCCCATGAAATTGTGTACATCGGTGTGTGTGTATGTGTGTTTGTGTGTGTGTGTGTGTGTGTGTGTGTGTGTGTGTGTGTGCGTGCATGCATGTTCATACACATATGAGAGGTGAGGATTGGAGTGAGACATGGAGTGGGTAGCAAGGGCAGGATACCATCCTCATGCAGTCCTATGCATGGCTACCTCATTGCCAGCTCAGCCTGGAGTGGGTGCCCAGTCTCCAGTAGGTAATATGCACTGAGGACACCCAGAGTCCATGTGTCCTTGGGAAGAGCAAAGAGGGCCTTTTCATATCTCAGATTGAAGGATTCCTGGCTCCTGAGAGCGCAGCCCCCAGGATGCCTCTGGGGTCAAGGAAGGGGCCCCACAGCCTAGTTCCTGCAGCATGTGGAGTTGGGAGCAAAAGGTGAGTACTGGGGTCTCCTACTGGTTGCAACTTGTCTTGGGCATGGCTTTGAGCAGTGTCTGAGGCTCAGTTTTCTCATTTTAAAGTGGCCCTGAGAGGAACTCCTACCCAGCCCTCACTCATTGTGGCTGTGGATAGTTACATAATAATGATAAAAATAATATATATGTGTGTATGTTTGTGCATATATATATGTATATGAGTATATGTGTATATGTGTGTGTATAGGTATATGCGTATGTGTATGTGCATTGTATTTCTTCAATGAGTCACTTGCTTATACTTCAGTTCCTGAGAGATCTGACTGCCGTGGTCATGTGTCTCAGGATCAGAAGTCAGACAGGTGAGAGCAGTCAGTGCTGGACACAGGCATTGCAGAACCCCATGCTGTTTTGTGACTCTATCTCATGGTTCAGTTACTTTCCTTGCTGCTTTACTACTTGGTTCAAAATTCAGCACACTCAGTCCTTCGTGAAAGTCATTCCATGCTGAGCCTTTGAGAATGTGAATCTGGGATCCCAGACTCTTATTCTAGAAAATTCTCTGATCTAATATGCCAACTGGGATGGATGCCTTTGGTTCTCCCTGTGCCTGTGATTTAAGCTGCCCTGGGCCTGGAGACTTTGGGTAGAGTTTCCAAAGGAGGAGCTGGAAGAACACTGCTGGGACATAGGTAATGTGACTGATGCCTCTCAGGATACATCTCCTCAAGCTCTGCATTGGGGCATCCCCATGCTCGTTTCACCAAGGACAGAGCTGGCCTTAAAGGGTAGCACTTGCTTGAGGACTCAGAGATGCTGAGTGCACCAGGCTGGGGGCCACGTCTTCTAACTCGAGGAACCCAGCCCTTTCCCCTTTACAATGACTCCCTTCCCTCTTTTTTCCACCCTCTCCCTGACTCAATCCAGTCCTTTGGCTGTGGCTGCATCTTTATCAGGGATGGCTTCAATTTCTTTAATTTCTTTCCTTGATGATAGTGGCCTGGGTCACAGTGTTGAGGAGGCTGCCAATGCTGCATCTGGGCTCTATGGGAAAGAGTGCAGTGACTGATTAGCAATGTCTCTCTTGGACTGGTATAGGAAGAGGAGGTACCTGGTTTTCCCATCCCTCCTTAGACTTTTCCATAAATAGTCATGAGGCACCAATGTCCCAGGTGCTGCAGTGGCCAAACCCTAACCCTAACCCTAACCCTAACCCTAACAGATTAGCAATACTCAGTGGTGCTTGGATACATGCTCTGCTGTCCCTCCTGGGTGAACACAGTGATGACAGTCCAGGTATCTCCTACAGCAGTGGAGGTGAGTAGGGAGAGTACAACTGTAGCTGAGGATCCAGCAGTAGATAAGTGATATCTGCATCCTAACTGAGCCAAATTCTCAAGATGCCTCTGCTCACCCCTCAGTCTTCTTAGTCTCAATGACCCTGGAGAGTGCTGGTGGCAACAACCTGCATGTAAAACCCTCACCTCAGGACACGGTTAGGTGGCACATTGAGAATGATCCTAGGGCCCAGGAGTGAGAATAGTTGTGGAGCCTAAGAGGCAGGGACAGGTGAGCATATCTGACCTCACAGGTCCCCTACCATATACCACCTGGGTTAGGTTGCCAGGTAAAACATGGGCTATCCAACTACATTGAAACCTTAGTTAAACAACAGATACTTGTTTAGCATAAAGTCTGTCCCAAATATTTTCATTTGCTACATTGGGCTACCCTTGCCAAATACATTCTTGGCTCCAAAGCCAGAAGGGCCTAGGGCCTCAGTCTCCCACTCTTCATGGAGACCACATAAGCCCCAACGATGTGGAGGGAGGAGGGCCAGGCCTGCTTGTTCTGTGATGACTGTAAACACAAATCAGCGGTTACACACATGGGCTCAGGAACTTGATGGCTAGGTTCAAATCCCAGCTCCATACTCATTAGTTGAGCCAGTGGACACCCTTCAGTCAGTGGTTGAGTCAGTGGACACCCTTCGGTCATCAGGCAGCAACTTGAGAAGGAACAATATTTTATTCTGTATCCTTTCCTGCCTGCAAGTGGGCCTTTGGTAAAAGGTCTGCAAATACCTGCTCTGTCTCCTAACTGCTTCTTCCACTTCCTTTTTCCTACTCTCTACCCTGAGCCTCAATCACTGTATCCGGGACTAAGAAGGCCTCTGGGTAAAGTTCTCCTTTCTTCTGCAATGGGCAAGGCTTGTAGTTTGGTGCAACAACTCTTTGATCTTTGTTTAGGCCAGTTAACCCAAGAAAATTAGACCTGTTAGTGAAAGAAGTACCCTTCCTTGGTTTCTAGTCAGCACCAGTGGTGGAGTTGGTGAAGGTGGTGGTAAGATGGGTGGGCACCTGGTCATCTGTCACCCCTACTGCTGTCGTTTGATTTTAACGGTGCCAGGAGGAGAGGATTCAGCGGCATCATTCATTCATTCATTCATGCACCAAATGTTTATGGAACATATCCTCTGTGCCAGTCACTTGGCTGGATGGATATAGCCATGAGCAAACCATGACCGGCCCTGAGGAGCTCACAGTCTAGGGAGAGATGAACAGGCAGGCATCAGACAATAACCAATGTCAGAGGAGGGAGAAGCAGGACATTTGTGGGACTGTGGGTGTGGGGAGATGAGAGAGACGATATTAGGGCTTGGAAACACCCGTGTTATCTTTGCCTTTTGTCAGACCAAAGGGGGATGATATGGCAGGAAGGGATGAAGATGCTCCAACCTGGAACAAGTCAACCATTTACAAATGTCATCACTGAATCTGACGTAATTCAGACCTCACATATGGTGAATGCATCAGTTCATTAGAACACAAAAATACACTATCAAACAGGCAATCAAATTTCATGTAAAATAAGCTTCAGTATTAAAATGGTTCCTGATGTTTTATGTATGTCACTCGGTGGGAAGATGTATTTCTTGCTATTAGAGCAAGACTGATTTGTGTGAAGGCTCCTGTCACCAAATCATTCTGAAGGTTGGGAGATAAAATGTCACTTAGGATAATATAATTGGCCTTAAGGTACAGGAGTTGAATTATTTTCAGTGATTTATAATCTGGAAATTAAAACTCACTTATTTTCTAATTTAATTCCATCTTCAATGGAAAAATGTTCACTCTGATCTAAACTGGCGAGTAGTGTTGCTAATTCAAATGCAGATGTAATTTTGATTCTGGTAGCAGTTTGCAGTGATTGACGGGTCTCCAAAGAATCATTACAATTCTTATTTTCCAATCTCACAAATTACCCGGCAGTTGTGATAATAACTTCAGCTAAGGAGAAAAAGGAAAAAAAATAAATTCTCCTCTGCCTTGTCAGTTTAGGGCTTGCCTTTTGCAAGGTGTGAATTGTGGTTTCTTTTGAATCTTCAGCCTGCAGGAGACAGTACTGATGCTTCCTTACCACATTTGGCGGTGGCGCGCTGTGGTTTGAATTGTTTATCAGGGTCTGTGCTCTAAAATATGAATGAAAAGGACCTGGGATATGCTATTCCTGGTTCACAGTTAATTAGCTGGGATTTTATACTGTGTTTGGTGCAATTCATTGATAAGTCTCAACTACCCAGAGACAGGCAGACAATGATTAGCCATAATCATGCAGGTTTTGCCCTTCCTCTCACAGCTGCCACATGACTAGGACACGGTGATGTGCCTTCATCTAAGTAGATCCTAAGAAGCCAAGATGGAGAAATTATGAAGTCACTCCTGCTGTGTGAGAAATGGCTGGGCCAGAGCAATGGTCGCCTGTATCATCCGTTTGCCTGGCAAGCAGGAAGTGGCTGGGTGGGATCACAACTTTGGTCACTCCTGACCTGGTCAAGCAATGGTTCTGGTTACTTCTTTTTTTTTTGAGTTGGAGTCTCACTCTGTCGCCCAGACTGGAGTGCAGTGGCTGCTCCCAGCCACCGCAGCCTCGACCTGCTGGGCTCCAGCGATCCTTCCGCCTCAGCCTTCCGAGTAGCCGGAATTACAGGCACGCGCTACCATGCCCGGCTGATTTTTGATTTATTGTAGAGATGAGGTCTCGCTGCCCAGGCGGGTCTCAAACCTGCGGGCTCAGGCAATCCACTCACCTCAGCCTCCCAAAGGTGCGAGATTACAGGCTGAGCCACCGAGCCCGGGTGGTTCTGGCTACTTCTAAGCAGAGGAATAGTTTTTATGGTTGACAGCTGTTTTGATTAAAGTAGAACCTCCAGTCAGGTTATGAAAGTTGGTGGATTCTATCCAGTTTAGGCAATTATATACAGATTTGGGGCAAGCTGGGTAGGTGGCCACAGAGTGTGAGAAAGGAGTAGGAGATGTCCAGAGAGCAAGGTCGCCCCTCCTGCCAGCACCAGCTTTCATCTCACTTGAGCATTTCCTCTGTGTATGGTTTTATAGAAGAGTTTATTGATTTATATCCTGTATTAAGTCTCTGGGAGCATGTGGGTCATGGATACACAACATTGAGTAGTGGAGGGAATGAATTTCAACTAGCTTGGGAAAGGAATCATTTTGATTTGGAGTAAGATTAAAAGCAAAAGATTTTTTGCAAAATATTTATTGCTATTTTATAACATTTTTAAAAGTTTTATTTGGGGTGTGCTAATCTACGTAGCAAAAACTGCTCATGCTTGCCAAACATCTTGCTCTTGAGTTTGTCTTTTGCCTGGAATATGATCACTAGTAAATGGAATGGTTGGTTTTACAAATATGGTAGACAGTTCACTAAGAGTGCATTTATTTTGAGAACCAGGTTCAGCAAATAACCTTTCAATTTCAAGAAAGACATTTTTACTTAAATACTCATTGAGACATAGTGTATGTCTTTGGCAATTTTTTTTTTCTGGCTGTATACGTAGGCAGCATTTGTCTTAACCACCTTAGGTGTGATGAACAAAGTCAGCTGGAAAGAGATCACCTGACTTTCCCATCCACCCCCAATGACTTCCTTCCCAGACCTCTCTACACATAACTAATACATTAGTCTCTGTTGTGTTGGAAGAATTTTCTGAAGGTCTTGTTGATATGACATGCCTCATGCAGCTGAAGAGATCTCAGAGACGTGGCACAAATCAGACCACAGACTCGTTGCTGATTTTTCATGGGGACATCAAGAATGTCTGATGACTGAAACATCAAGATATATGGCACATTATAGATGACCTCAGTCTTGCTCCTACCTAACTCTGGACTCAGTGTTTATCTTACCCTTGGTGTCCCTTGTTTTCCTGCTTCCAGCAATCCTCAATTCCTTGGTGTTCACTGGGTAAGCTGCACTCATTTTCACCTCCTCACTTTGTTCACATTATTTGCTTTGTCTGGAATGACTGTCCCAGGTTTCTCACCATCTTTGGACCCAACCCACCTTGCAAGTTTTAGTTCAAGCATCAATTGATCCCTGAAAACTTTCCTGCCCAACTTTTCTCCTACCCACGAAAAGACTGCCTAAGTATACAGCCAGAAAAAACAGCAGGGTCCTCTTTTGTTGGACTGCTTTGTCATAGCACTTGGGACATTGGACCACTCAGGTTTGTTTACCAACTTTCTTCTTCCTCCCTGAGTTCAGAGGACAGGATGGGGATGCTAATTGTCATGGGCATACTATTCATACCTTATCATTATTATCATCATCCATTATATTACAAGATATCTATGATACCTCATTCATGCTGTACCTGGGATAATGGGCATCCTACTTCCTGGTTAATTTCTGCTTTCAACTGTAGGCATTAAGAGTCCTTTCCACCTGATGTCAGGCCACTGACTTGCCTCCTCTGGAGTGTCCCTCTCTTATAGGTAGTGATAGATGATGATGCTGCTTCAGTGTGTGACCAACTGACCCTATATACAGAGCTGCTAATAGTTCAGCATTTGGGCAGCTTCTCTGCAAATCATCTGAACCACTTGATGCCAACAGGAGTGACAGAACCCAACTGTGCTGCCATTCTCAGCGCACCTAATTCCTTTAAGCCATTCACCCAAACAATAACCTGTGGTCCAGAGTTCTGCAGGTTAATGACACAGCATGTACATAAGTATCTCCTTTTGTGCTTTCTGATTTTTTTCTTTTAATTTCATCAAGTGACCTCTTGTTTTTGTATCAGCAGAGAGTACAGAGAGACCCTGATTCACCTGCTCTTGGGCAGTCATTTTGGTGCATGAGTGTCCTCTTACATGACCCTTTTAAGACTAAATGCCTAATGTTTTTAACCTCTTCTCATACAGCCATCTCCCTAAGGAATTTTGACTCTGAAACTTCAGGAGCAATCCCACAGTTCTATTTGTTCATCTCGTTGTTTTTTAGCCATAAAATGCCAGTAATGACCACCGATTATGAAGTGCTGACTTTGGACTAGGTGCTGTGTTATGTGCTTGGTGTGCATTTTCCCATTTGATCCCCATAACTAATGCTATATTGTAGAAACTACTATCTCCATTTGATATACAGAGGAACTAAACCCCAGAAAGGGCAAGTCTAAAGTCACACAGCCAACCCTTGAAAGCTACATTTAATCCAAGACCCATGCTGTGCTCCTCCCATATTGCCATGGACCCAGCCTAAGTGCTCTCTGAAGAAAATACCAGGGTCTGCCCTTGAGGAGCTCAGACCTGACAACTGAATGAAAGAATGACTCAAATCTACCCAACATTTTATCTGTATCTAACGCACTAGAATTTTAAGTATGAATAGGTATGTAAAGGATATTATTTTTTTTCTCAAAGCCCCTGTATTAGTCAAGATATTCCAGAGAAACAGAACCTATAGGAAGTGTTTATATATTTATATAGGATGAGATTTGTTTTGAGAAATTGGCACACATGATTATAGCGGTTAGCAAGTTAAAAACCTGCAGGCTATGCCTGAAGGCTGGAGACCCATAGTGGAACTAATACTAGTGTTCAAGTCAGAAGACTGTTAGGCTGGAAACACAGAAGGAGTTGATACTAAGTTCAAGTCCAAAGACAATCGACTGAAGGATATCTTCCTGCTTGACGGAGATCAGTCTCTTATTCTATTCAGGCCTTCAACTGATTGGACAAGGCCCACCCATATTATAGAGGACAATCAACTTTACTCAAAGTCCACTCATTTAAATCTTAATCTCATCCAAAATACTCTCACAGAAACATCCAGAATAAAGTTTGACCACAAATATGGGCACTGCACTGTGGCCCAGCTATGGGCCCTCTGCTCTGTTTTGAGGAACACAGTCAGGGAGACAACTGATCATTTACACAGCACAGAGTCATGGTTAAAAATGAATTCATTTCATTGTTAAAAATGAATTAGATTCAGCCTGGTATCTGAATCTAATTCCTCCACTTACTTTCCATGAGACTTGGGGAAAGTAACACAACCTCCGTTGTTTACCGAACATGGGTATTGCTGGGAAGAATAACCCCTGGGCTGCTGTAGAAAGAAAATGAGATTACCTGAGCCCATGGGTTTGAGACCAGCCTGGGCAACTTGGCAAGATCTTATCTCTGCAATAAAAAAAGAAAAAGAAATTAATTGGGTGTGGTAGTGCATGCCTGTAGTTCTGGCTACCTGGAAGGCTGAAGTGGAAAGATCACTGGAGTCCAGCAGGTTGATGCTGGGGTGGCCATGAGCGTGCCACTGCACTCCAGCCTGGG
>NW_007220379.1:0-806 GCF_000164805.1 Carlito syrichta | reverse complement strand
AAAAAAAATTATGGGCATCAGCAAGTGTTAGGAAGGACTGGGCTTTGCCAGGGAGAGACTTGGACGGTGCTCATCTGTCTCCTGCAGAAACCTCTACCTGTGACAGTAAAACTTGGTCTCCAGGTAGAAACTCAAATAAAGACTCTGTTACCAGATTTCCCAAGTGTGGCCTGCGCCTTTGCACTGTGAGTTGGCAGACATTTTTAATGTTTACTTGAGCCTCATGCAATCGAAGGGAGCTATGGGGCTGCTGGCTGCTATTTCTTACTTGGTTAGCTCCTGGGTGGGAGGGAGGCAGGAATTGGAATAGGCTACCTGTTAGGAGTGAATGAGAACTTAGATATGATTGGTCAAGCTACTCCAGTTTACCTGGCCAGGACCACTGTCCCTCAGGAAGGGCCTCACCTGTTGAAGGTGTGAGGACTGCCCCAGCCAGCAGAGGTGCTGGTGTGGAAGAGGCATTAGAGACAGCGACACTCCCTTCCCCTGACCTTGAAGAGCAAGTATGTGGAGGACAGGATGGGAGAAAAAATGAAATGTTTCGTGTCTCCTGCCCAAAGGAGAAGCTTGTGTCTGGGGTGGGAAGGGGTTGGGGGTATCCAGGGCATGGAATGTAGGTTGAAGTTCCTCCCTGTGCTGAGAGATGCCTCCTTGCTGGCCAGAGATGACAAATGTGGCAACAGAGCCATAAATATCCCAAGTCGAGGGAAGATGGACAGGGAGAAGTCATTAGCAGTGACAAAGAGTCTCCGTAGTTGAACATTGCTTGCCTAAAAATGATTACTAAGGTTAAAGATGGCGATGAG
>NW_007220378.1:0-31730 GCF_000164805.1 Carlito syrichta | reverse complement strand
GGAGGGAGGCAGGAATTGGAATAGGCTACCTGTTAGGAGTGAATGAGAACTTAGATATGATTGGTCAAGCTACTCCAGTTTACCTGGCCAGGACCACTGTCCCTCAGGAAGGGCCTCACCTGTTGAAGGTGTGAGGACTGCCCCAGCCAGCAGAGGTGCTGGTGTGGAAGAGGCATTAGAGACAGCGACACTCCCTTCCCCTGACCTTGAAGAGCAAGTATGTGGAGGACAGGATGGGAGAAAAAATGAAATGTTTCGTGTCTCCTGCCCAAAGGAGAAGCTTGTGTCTGGGGTGGGAAGGGGTTGGGGGTATCCAGGGCATGGAATGTAGGTTGAAGTTCCTCCCTGTGCTGAGAGATGCCTCCTTGCTGGCCAGAGATGACAAATGTGGCAACAGAGCCATAAATATCCCAAGTCGAGGGAAGATGGACAGGGAGAAGTCATTAGCAGTGACAAAGAGTCTCCGTAGTTGAACATTGCTTGCCTAAAAATGATTACTAAGGTTAAAGATGGCGATGAGTGAGAGGGAAGAGGAGTTTGGCGGGGGAGACGCAGCTGTGCTTTGGGTTGTTTCATCTGAAATGGCTGCAGTTCAAGACAACTGGGCCTCCCATCCACATCAACTGGGCCCCTGCCAGGGGAATCTGCTGCCTTCCTGACAGCATATTCAGGCTGAAGTCCGGCAGGAGAATATACACAAGCTGCAAATCCAGCCCAACACTGAGTTTTTACAACCAGTTGTACTTCCACATTTCTGAATAGTGACACTCAGGAAAATCTTAACATTTTCTTGAGAAATACTGTCTCAATTAACCATCTTTATTACTGCCTAGCACTTCGTTTTATTATATACTTTCATTGGCAAACCATAGCAAACAATTTCACTATGGCAAACAACATTATGCCTGCACCAGTTCCTGTTCCATTTTGCACTTGTTTTGTCATAATAATAAAAGAAAGAAAAGGAAACCCCTCATTCATCACAAGATCAAAAATGTCTCTGCCATTTCCTCGGGGAAAAAAAAAGAAAGAAGAAATTAAGACAACTTGGGGTGATGCCTCTAGTACCTAAACATGAAAGTATCAATTGATATGTTTTTGAAAATTGAAAATAAAATTATGGAGAAAATGCTTTATTTGATTCTCTGTTTATGGGAAATTCATTTTATTTGAGTTTTTTATTTGTAATATCAACTATGGAGCAGAGCATAGTTTCCAAGGTGTTCCCTTACGGTCTCATTCTTCTAAATTATTAATGCCGTGCTGTTGCTATATTGTCAGCCTTGTACATACATTCTATGAAAGTGAGTTTTACAATAGGTTGGGATTTATAACAAAGCTTGACATATGCAGCTAATTCACCTACACAGTCCTGTCAGTTTTAGGTTCATAAATAATTGATACTCAGGGCTTGAAGTTCAGCTACTGTTAGTACTTCAGCTGTTAAATTTCAACAGCATAATGGATGAATATTTGTTTATAATTTCTGTACATGGTCCCAATGTCAGCTCCCTCACTTCATTTGCATAGGTAGATTGAGATGTTGGAAGTGTAATGAGCACATGAAGACGACAAATTGTTTGCCGGGATGCTAAATGTTTGATTAGTTCTGAATAGGTTACTGTTAGATTATCTGGTTCAGAGGTTAACGTGAGCAGCTCTTTGCTGCCAGAGCTTTTGTGATCCCTTGCTGACAGATTTTAAAATTCATACCATGAGATCAGAGCTGCAAAGGTGAGGGGGTGCTCTCGGCAACAGATGTTTAATAATTAAGCATACGGTTTCCCTGTTTTGGAGAGCTGGAGGAATTTCAGATTGGCATGATTTGTTCATTTGCAGGAAACTCAAATTGTAAAGAAAATATTCCTATTTCCCACACAGGTGTTCGTTGCTCAGTTTCCCAGTGTCAGTAACTTGAAGAATGAACCACACAGAGAAATCAGGGAAGGAGGGCAAGGATCCAACACCAAGTGAAGGCAGCTTCTTGTAATTTACCCACTTTGAGAACCATGAACCTGACCTACAAATCATTGTCAAATCTGTGTCTGAGCTGGAGACCAGCAGTTAAAAATGCCCCAGCTTCTCACCGGTGCCCCTAGAAGGTAGGGGGGTCTGGAGGCCTCTGAGTGAGGAGAGGGCTTTAGGAATTCTGCAGAAACAACATCTATGCAGAGCCTTTCTGTCAACACAGGCTGACAGGTGGGTCATCTAAGAAAGCAGAAGTATGAAGAGATATAAACACCCTCACACATGCTGCACCTCGAACGAGTGTGTGTGTATGCATGTGTGTGTGTGCGTGTGTGTGTGTGTGTGGGTATCAACCTAAGGAAAAGCTGAGTGAGAGCCATGAATGTTATGCTTCTCAATGAGCTGCCAGGAGGTTGATGGGGCCTGGAACCTCCCTCCAGGCCTGATGTAGCCCAGCATGGCTGGACACTTCAGCCAATCCCCTACTTAGCACCTGCCCCATCCCACCTAGCACAGCCTTCCCTTGCCAGCCATGCCTGTCCCTTCAAACCTACCATCAAGCCTCGGATGCTCCTCTTCTCTCCCCATTCCCCTCAGCACTGAAACAGAAAATGGAGGCAACAGGGTATTAATGAAAAGATTTTGTGCTTGCAGCTAAACAGAACTGAGTTCCAGCACACTCTTGAACTATATTTTTTGAGTCCCGCATCCAGTTCCTTAGCTTGTCTGGCAATCATGTTAGTGATTATATGGGTAATGAAACACGTGCTTTTTTTGTCTGAGCCTCTGATTAATCTGCCTTCTCTTTAGTCTTGACTTATGGTGGTCAACTCTAGAGGTGAATGCTGGCCCATCAGTTCTGTAGCTTATTACAGATGCAGGGGCTGCTAAATGCCTCAGAGGTTTGAATTGTTTCTTGACAACCAGGTTTCTTGCTACATTCCCTCCAATCTGTTTTGGTTCCTGGTGTGACCTTTCATACAATAAAATACATTAGGTGAATAGCACAGTCTGATTAAAGAGTGAATTAACCGAAGAGTCTTTTTAACTAAATGACAGTCAAAGGACTGAGTGCTAAAAGCCACGAGCAATTGAAAACTTAACTCATGAATCAGCCCTGTTATACTGCCTCATGCCTGAAGTGCCAAGGGTACCGTGCTCTCTGCCGGCTCTTGTAAGAAGAAAAGCTCATTACTTTCCTCCTGATGGGAGAGAAAGAGTGAGCGAGCAATAATAAAACTTGAATTTTTCAATACTGTTAAAAATGGGACTGACAGATTACCGAAAATAGGAGCAACAGGCTCAGATGCTGCATCCGGTGCTGCTGAATTAGCAATACCATATATCATACAATCTAATTAAATCAACCCGGAGAATGAAATTAGTTTTCTGTGAGTGAAATGGCCTCTGAAAGAGCTCTATTAAATGAACTGGAGAGCATTAATTAAATAATTCACAGTGAGGGATTTTGCATTTATACAAAAATTGTGCACTTAATTGTCCGTGCTGTATCACAGATCTGGCCTTATGTTAACAATGTGTCGAAAGCACACTTATTGGAGCATATCAGGAGCAGTTTAACACAAACACAGCTTGGAAAGTTTTATGGGTCCGGCCGAGGAACCCAAGAAAATGCATGTGGGGGCACCTAGGCTTCATAAGATGCCCAGTGAAGTTTTTGTTTGTTTGTTTGTTTTTTTCTGGATAAAGTTTGTTTCCAAGGACTTTGGAGGGCTTTTGTTGTGTGTTGAAACATTAATTAGAGATGCTCCTGGTATTTTGGTTGGTGAGTTCTTGGGGCATCAGGGTTCCTCCTGGGTTGACCTCTGGGAGGGGGGTCTTGATTAATTTGGAAACTTGGTAGATATTGGTATCTATAGATATTCATCTGGGAAAATCAATTTTGTTTTTTTTTCCTCCCCAATGCATTAGCCAGTTATATGGAGTCACTCATATAAACCCAAGCATATTAGGTGCACTGAAGGAAAAAGTGAATTTAGATACAATATGTTATAGAAATCAGACACCATCCTTCACAGAGTCATGAATCTAGGGTTGAAGGAAAACCATAAAAGTCATCTAGTTCAAACCCTCCTCCTGAGTAATGCCTAAATTTCCTCTATAATATTCCTGCTCAAATACTCCCAGAGCTGAGATACTGATGCTTGCTCCAGGAAACCCGTTGTATCATTGGACAATCCTAATTTGGGACAGCCTGGACAGCCTAGTAGAGTGGTTGGGAGCTCAGACTTTGGAGTAGATTCTTGGGTTTGACTGTCTATTGCCCCACTTACTAACTATAAGATCTTGGCCAATTGACTGAACCTCTTTGTGCCTCAATTTCTTCATCTACTGAAATGAGTATTATAATAATAGTAACCAGCTCATAACATTGCTAGGAGGGTCAAATTCATATATACACAGAACTTAGAACAGTGCTTGGCACATACATGTTAGATAGTATTGCCAAGCCTTCTTTTTAAGACTCCTAATTTAGTTTAAGACCAATAATAGTTTGATTTTTAAAAATCTAATTTTAAAAAATCTTCATTGTTTATACAATTTCTCCTCATTAATTAGAGAATTGAGTGATTGAAAAAGTCTAACTTTTTAAAAATGTAAGACTTTTTAATTTTTATAATATTTATTTGTACTTTATTTTTTTTATTTTAAAGATGTGGGGTACATTTCAGGATTAGGTATACAAGTGGTCGTTGTACAGATAAAGTTTGGGTCTCCCTTTGGTCCCCACTTTGCCAGGTTTGAGATCAGGTACACTTACTGGTGTTGTGTTCCCTTCCCTCACTTATTTATTTTTAGAGATAGAGTCTCACTTTGTTACATAGGCTGGAATGCAATGGTGTGATCATACAAACTCCTGGGCTCATGTGATCCTCCTACCGCAGCCTCATGGAGAGGTGGAACTACAGGCACATACCACCACACTCAGCTAGCATTTTTATTTTTTGTAGAGATGAGGCCTTACTGTGTGGCCCAGGCTATTTTTTTGAACTCCTGGCCTCATGTGATACTCTCACTTCAGCCTCCCAAACTACTGGGATTACAGGTGTGAGCCACAATGCCAGGCCTGGTTTTATTTAACTACAAATAAAACGTGTACATGAGCTGTCTATTCATATCTTCATTGAACAGCCTGGCATTGGGATTGGTGATTCTGGTGGTCAGCAGAGCTGCTCTTTCCACAGTGGTTTTGTGGTGAGTAGTCTCAGCACAGTAAGATTTGTTGCACATCAGCAGCACTTCCAGTTCTTGATGTTATGGACCAGAAACTTCCAGAAGCTGCTGGACAGCATATGCTTTGTTTTCTTGTTGCTCCCCAAACCAGGGTTGGGTGCCAAAATCTGGCCCTTTGATCTTCTATGCGCCCTGTTGTCATACCTCTGGGTTTCTGCCAGTTATACGTAATTTTAACATATTGGTCTGACTGGTGCAGAGTGATCTTTTTGGTCCTCTTTTTGATCATTCTGGGCTTCATGAGGGGTCTGAGGGTGGCCTTGATGCCGAGTAGAAGATGACTGCCCCCACTGTAGGCAGCTCTGCGAAGAGAGGGAGCAGGTCTCAATATGAGGCTTTAAAATTTTCAACATTTTCCTAATTTGAAGCCAGCTTTCTGCATCCATGCATACATTTTCCAGGGTATGTGGATGCTGAGATACTGTGATGAACAAGTCAAACAAAAGTCTCTGTCTCCATGGAGCTTTCATTCTCATTTTCCTTTCAATGGTACCAAATGTGTCATACATTTTTAAAAAGCACTTAAAATGGTGAAAATTAAAAAATAACAACGAAAAAACATTTTTGTAGAACGTCTGAGTAGAAAAATTGATACTAAAACATTAGAAATAACAAGATTATGCTACAGATAATAAACCATCTTTAGAATAGCCTCCCTGTGGGGCTCACATTTTCTATCTGGGACCTTTCACTCCTAACCTATCAATACACGACCAGTCCACTAAGGTGTCATGTTAGTCCTCTAGTGCTGGTAGTCTTGGGGGCAGTTTCAGATAAAACAAGTTACCCTAGACACATCAGCAGAACCTTAAACAAATGCACCCACACAACAGCTTTGCTGACGGCTTTTTAACATTATAAACCAGTTTGTTTATTTCTAAAATATTTTCTTTAGCAGTCCTATTTTTGTTACATGCTTTTAACAACTTGCTTTAGAGATAGCTAAAAATAAGCATAGCCTGGTATTTCATTCAAAGAAAAAGTTGGGTTTCTCAGTAGGCTAGAATCCCACAGGAGAGTCCAGACATCGGGCTTGCAAAAAATA
Organism: Carlito syrichta; assembly: GCF_000164805.1. Lineage (NCBI taxonomy): Eukaryota > Metazoa > Chordata > Mammalia > Primates > Tarsiidae > Carlito > Carlito syrichta. The sequence goes on along the minus strand of NW_007220378.1, from coordinate 25,462 downwards.
ACATTCTGGTCTCCCTTTGTGTTAACAGCACCTATGATTCTAGATAAAATACAATAGCATTCTCAGGTCATCCAGTTTAGCAGCACATGTTTGTCAGGACAAGGGGAGAAAAAAAGAATCCACACCCTCCCCCCAACAAATATATATATGGGGGGGAGAGAAACCTGGTTGGAGTGGAAACAGAGAGTCAAGAAGAAGAGTATGAGAAGCTTTGAGATATTTGCAGAACCTGCAAAGTTTGGAGAGTCAGAAGAAAGTTCATGCTATGAAGCATTGCTACAGGTCATAGTGTTATGTCCCTTTAATGTTGTATATGAGACATTCAAATGAGCATTAGAATTACTTTTGGTTGTTGGACTGTGTTTCTTTTAAGGTGACAATTCTGAGATTGGGTCACTTGGATTCCTAAAATATTTTAGGTTACAAAGTCACCTACATTTTATATCCAAGGTATGTGAGAAGGCAGATATATTTATTTATTCATCCTTTCACCAGATAATTATTGAACACTTACTACTTACCTCTTGTTATTAAACAGTGTTTTTAGTGCTGTGGGAAGGACAAAAACATTTAGACAGCAACTCTGCTCCCAGGAGTTCTGAGTCATACTTGATGAGTGCTGAATAAATATTTGTGAAGTGATGAATGAATATATGAATGCATGCTGAATAGAGAAATTGAGACATGTTTATGATTAACTCTAGTAAAGGAATAATGAAACAACAACAATAACTAACACAGTGAAATTTTACTGTCATCTGTGCAAACATTTTACATGTATTTATTCTTTAACATGTGCTGTGAGTACTAAGTAAGTCAGAAACACGGTGGGAGTTCAAAGGAGAAACATACCTTTTGCATTTTGGAGGAAGTGACAGTCAGAAAAACCGAGAGCTGTTCATCAATTACCTACAAACGTGCCAATTCTGCAACAACGCGTGACATGGGCCCTGCCCTCAGAGATCAGGAACAGTCTGACAGTTAAGGAAGGTTTGCAGTTCACACAAGACCATCTCTAACAGGTGCTTCAAGGGTAGACCTGTGATTGGTGCCATGAAGGCCCAATGTGAAGAAGGGGAATCATTCATATGCATGCTGACGTGTGGGGGCAGGACTGGAGTGATCAGAGAAGGGTGTGTGGGGTGCAGACAGGGAGTAAGGGAGGCGAGTGATATCCATCAGGTAGGGGGCAGTAGGATGGAGAGGAAGGAGGTTGTGCTGGACAGAATGCAAGGAGGCCAGCCTGATGGGGCAGAGATTCACACAGGTCCAGTGCACAGAGGAATGGGAGACAGAAGGGAGAAGAAAGCCATTATGCCAGAATGTAAATGTGGAGTGCCAAGTAAGTGGCTTCTGTCACTGCTGGATAAGAGGAAGCCAGACCCTCCCACAACCCAGTAAAGGGCCTGGGAGGATGTCTTTTAAGAAAACACAGTTGTGGCAGTGCCCAAGATGGACTGAAGGTGTGAAGCTGGGTAGAGGGGGTTGCAAGTTGCCAGATGAGAGGCCAACACACACCCAGGCACCAGGAACTGGGAAGCAGTCAAATGCCTCACTACCTTCCTAAGAGGGACCTTGTTCTGATCAATAGCAGCATTTCAGTTATGAGATTAGGCAGGGTTGCAGAAACCAACAGTGCTCAGATTCAATCTTGAGCTCCAGGGCTTCAGCAGATGGTGAGTGACAGAAGGGTGGGAAGAAATATGTATTCCCCTCTCTTTTGGTATTGATTGTTCTGGAACTCTGGCGTGGGTTTTGTTTCCCCTCCTCTCTCCGGAGCAGCAAGGATAGGGAGTACATGACTGGGAACTCGTACCTCGTCAGGTCAGGCCTCTGAGGAGAAAACAGTTTTCTCTGGCCAGGGACCAAATAGAGCACAGCCTGAGTGCGATACCACCTTGGTTCTGTGACTTCCTACTACCAGTGTGCTTAGTAACTGAGATTTCCTTTGTGGGGTGGGTGGGGAGGTATGCAGGGTGCCAGTGGGGATAAGCAGACTGTAGTAGCATGCTGGTATGAGTCTCAGTCCCTCAGCACTTCGAGGTTGTGTGGACCCCAGAGCCCAAGGTGGGAACTCTCCCTGTCCAATGTCACATACATAGAATGGACACACCACTGACTAATCAGACAGGGAAGCCTGGTGGGGCCCTGTGTCCAGACTGGTAAGGGAACACCTCATTATGAGGAGAAGGGAGCTTCCAAACTGTGGGCAAACCCTCTAGTCCTGCAAGTCCTGGCCTGGACCCCTTCCAGCCAACTTGCCAGTCTCTCTTGGACATTGGCCTGAGCTGTGGTTCCTGAGAATAGCAGCCTTCCCTTTGCTCTAATCCTTCCCCTGTCTGGGAGTAGCACTTGCATTAGTTGTTTTTGCAGGTTGAGCTCTCATTATCCAACCTACTTCCCCACGTAAGACTATTTGAAGGGTAGGGCTGTCAAGCTATTCAGTCATTTGCACCACTACCTTTAATATTAGCCGCATTTAGTTTATTCATTAAGGCCTGTCTCACATGAGAGAATTCTTTCCATAATCATGACAACTGTGTTCAAGCTCCCCCTGAAATGTGTCATCTGTCTCCTTCATAGGTGATCAGTAAATAATACAAATGTTTTTGCTGGGTTTGGGAAAAGAAGGATTTCTCTGGTCTTTTTGCAGATTCTTTCCAAGAATCCCGATCTTGACAGGGCATGAGCACTGCCTGGCATGAGTCCCAGAGGGACCCTCTGGTCACAGCAGCTGTCCCAGCAGGAGGCCTTAAGGTTGTGAATGGTAGAAATGGAGGGAACCTTGGGATTGGTTATTGGGAATGCTTCATTTTACGAACATGGGGACTGAGGCCCAGAGAAACTTTGAGGGAACTGTTTGAGCCGACTCAATAGGCCAGTGGTGGGCCTGGGTTTAAACCTAAGTCTCTCATTCAAAGGCTTTTCCTGCGGTATGTCTGGGTCTCAGGCTCCGTCTCTGGATTGAGATGCTGCAAAGTAATGGTGACTTGGAAGCCGTGGCCAGTGCATCACAGTAACAGTAACACCTCAAAAGAACTCCCGTTCCACTGGTTTTCAGACCAATGAGTGGAGGCCCAGGGGAAATAAAGTTGCTTGTCTGAGTTCTCACAACCAAGAAGTGGCACCAGCATTTGAACTCAGGTTTGCCTGGAGCCATGGACTGGATTTTTGTGTCCCCTAGAATTGATATGCTACAGCTTAATTTTCTGTATGATAGTATATGGAAGGGGGTCTTTAGGAGGTGATGAAAGTGGAGCCCTCATGCATGAGATTAGTACCTTTTAAGACAGAAGAGCATCTCTCTCTCTCTCTCAATCTCCCTCTCTCTCTCTTTTTTTTTTTGAGTTGGAGTCTCACTCTGTCGCCCAGACTGGAGTGCAGTGGCCACTCCCAGCCACCGCCTCGACCTGCTGGGCTCTGGCGATCCTTCCGCCTCAGCCTTCCAAGTAGCCAGAATTACAGGCATGCGCTACCACGCCCGGCTGATTTTTTTGATTTATTGTGGAGATGAGGACTTGCTGCCCAGGTGGGTCTCGAACCCGCGAGCTCAGGCAATCCACTCACCTCAGCCTCCCAAAGGCGCGGGATTACAGGTGAGCCACCGAGCCTGGCTCCCTCTCTCTTTCTTTACTCCACCATGTGAGACACAGTTAGAAGACAACCATCTGCTAACCAGGAAGAGGGACCTCAGGAGATATCAGATCTACTTTAGTCACTTTGATCTCAGACTTTCAACCTTCATAGCTGTGAGCAATGGTTATTGTTTAAGACACCCAGTCTATGGTATATTTGTTACAGTAGCCCAGAGCTAACTAAGGCACCTGGCTTCTGAGGCTATCTTCTTGGCTGGCTTGCTCCCATCTCCCCACCCCACTGCTGTGCCCACTGGTCATTCCCCTGGGCCTCTGCTGTGGGCCATGCTGGTGGACAGGAAGCCCACTGCTCTCAGAGCAATGTCTAGACAAACTGGAACCAAAGACGACTTGACACACTGTGGAGATCTTCAGTCTGAGTGACTCCCTGCTTTGCCTGGTAACCCCATTTTGGTGCAGGCTCCCCTGAATGGTGGCTCCTCCAAGAGTGGAGCAAAAGTATCTGGCCGTCGACATATCTTTTTTATCTTGCCACCTCCTGACACTGTGTGCCTCCTTCCCACATCCTCAAAGAGCCAGGCTAGGGTGTCCCCTCCTCTTTCTCCCTGTTTTTCCTTACCTAAACCTCTAGGGCTCAGTCTACTCAGGTTGGCTAAAGGGCAACTGGAGGAATGGAGAAAAATCTCCTCTGTCACAAAGCCTTGCACATTGTTCTGTTGCAAAGTTCTATTTTGAGTGTCAGAATTGAAATATAATCTCCTTCCTTCTGTAACAAATTCTCATCTTCCCTCAAGCAAATTGTTCATGCAGGTCAACAAGAGAGAAGGCCAAGTCCTCAAGTGGAAGCAAAAAGAGAAACTTACATTAATATTAACATTTAGTGAAACATTTGCCATTATTTATTTATTTAACTACAGGCCCATTCATTAAATGAAGCAACTCGTGTTCACTATTTTAAAAATTACAAAAAATATCCATAAGTATAAGGAAGGAAATAGAAATTACTGCTACTCTACCAGCCAGAACATCACTGTGAACATTTCAGTGTACTGCACTCTAGACTTTTCCTAAGTACCTTGTATACAAGTATATTTTCCACAAATGAGAGATCACGTTCTACATATTGGTTTATGGCTTGCTTTTTGCACGGAACAATTTGGAACTGCAGGAGCATCTTGCCACTGCAGTTCCAAATTGTTCTCCACCATTCCTAATGGCTGCTGAATATTCCATTCCCCCCAAAAAATGTTTTCTTGCTTATTCAACTAATCCTCTGCTGTTGGACTTATCACATATCTGAATGTTGTTAAACTACAACATAGGTGTTAGGCTATCTGGAGGAACCCATGGCTCTCCTCTCCACCTAGATGGTGAATGCCTGTGCTGTAACCGATCAGAACAACTGGGTGCACATCTGGATATCTGAAACAGTATCTGTTGTTCAGTGGACAGAGATAGCACCTGCAAAATGAAGACTGACTTTTTCTTTTCATCCAAATGTTTTTCCTCGATATTTGGCGTCCTGTAGGAAGCATCCCGGACAGCCCACTACTCTCTCTTTTTTTGGTTTCTTGCATTTTTCCACCAATAGCTTCAATTGGCAGGTTGTTCTGTGTTCATTCATTCTTGCTTCATAAAATTCTGGAAATTCTGGATGCATCTTTTTATCTTATTTCACAATGTGTTTTGTTATGATTCTTTCTTATAGCTGAAACTTTAAAATTAAAAGATTTTTTCTCAACTTTTATTTTGAAAAGCTTTAAATAGATAGGAAAGTTGAACAAATGGTACAATGAACAAGTGTATACCCATGATTTAGATTAAACCTTGCTTTAGCTATCTATTGCTGTATAACAAACCATCCCAAAGGCAGTGGTATAAAATCCACTCCTTATTAATTCTTATGATTCTGTGGGTCAAGCAGGTGGTTATTCTGCTTTACATGGTGTTGGCTGGGGCACTGGGATGGCTGAAATGTCCAAAGTGGTCTTATCTCATATAGCCAGGAGTTCAGAACTGTTGACCAGGGGCCTTGGCTTTCTCCATGTGGCTGTTTGAGCTTCCTTCCAGCATGGCAGTCAGATTCCAAGAAGAAATAGACCAAAACACAAAGACATTTATGACCTCAGCTTGGAAGGTACACTATATCCCCTGCCACTCTTTGTTCACAAGGCTTGTTCAGATCCAAGGGAAGGGGGTTTCATCTCTTGATGGAGTAGGGGAGTGGCAAGGTCACAGTGCAAAATATCATGTAGAAAGGAGATATTGTTGCCTCAAGAATGTGATCTACCCCAGCCTTCCCTCTGGCTACAAAAAAGCTACATCCCTCCTATATGCAAGAAAACCCCACTCACTTCCTCCCCCAAAAGTTGCATCCCATTACAGCATCAGACTCAGGTTCCAGGTTTGTCATGTCATCTAAGTCAGGTCCTTGTGGGGACAAGGCTCCTGGGTGTGGTCCTTCCATGCAGCGACCTGGGATCTAAAAGACACAGACCCAGCATGCCATGAGGAGACAGGCTTAGGACAGCTACAACAGACATTCCTGCTCAAAAAGGGGGTGACCCTGACAGCTCAGCAGATTAACAGAAGTGAACAAAAAGGGTCACTTTTGGGTCATGGGCAACTGGTAGATTTCTGCCAGTGTGAATTTAATGTGCAAAAACCATGTCACATGTTCTATTATTATATATATGAAAATGGTTTTTATTTATGTCACTGATGGTTTCTGGATTGTTAAATCCAATGAACAATTTCCAACCTTCATTTTATTGAATTTAGCAACATACAAAGCTGATATTCACAACCAATGTGTCAGTGAGCCACTGTTTTATTTTTTTTAATGATGCATAAGGGAAAAAAAAACTCCAGCCAGAATAGACAGTTAACAGTTTCCCAAGGTTTTTAGGCTCTGAGGACTGTCTCAATACCTTCCAGAGTAAGAAGGTTACCATGGTGAGTTTGTCATTATTTATTTATTTTTAGAATCAATGTCTCACTCTGTTACCCATGGTGTAGTGCTGTGGCCCACTCATGGTTCACTGCAGCCTTGTCCTTCTGGGTTCAGGCCATCCTTCTGCTTCAGCCTTCCTAGTAACTGGGACTACAGGTGCTCACCAGGATCCATGGCCAATTTTTTGATTTTTTAAATTATTTTTTTGTAGAGATGAAGTATTGCTGTGTTGTCAAGGCCGGTCTCGAACTCCTGGGCTCAAGCAATCCTTCCTCCTCCACCTCACAGAGTGCTGGGATTAAAGCCATGAGCCACACGCCTGGCCACGTTTGCCATTTAACATGTCAGATTTCAGTGGTCTGTGTCCATGGTACTGAATTTCTTCATGAGATGGAACTTCAGTGCTGGAGGTGGCCTCAGATAATTCTGCACAGTCTCCTTGTTTTGTAGTCAAATAAACCTGAGGCTTCATGGTGAGCATACACTCAGTCAACTTCTTGTGGTGACTTAGTGGCAGAACCAGGGGGCTGTGGCCCTTCGTACAATAACCTCCTTCTTAGATAGCTGCTCACTTTCCATTTGGTGCACAATTAGGAGGTGTTTGCTGTGTGCCAGTTACTGTGTCAGGCATGAAGACAGCAGAGAAAAATACATACATGATCCATGCTCTGGAAATGTTCAGAGTTCCCACCAGTGGACTGATTTGGCGACCATGTGATAGCCTGACTTCTTGGAAGTTTTTTCTTGTTGGAACCAGTGTTAATGGATTTGCTTTCTAGGCCTTGTGGGCTCCTGATTCTTGGTGGAGGACCAGGCTGTGACTGACTGCCACAGTGCCACTGAGGTTAGCCATGCACCACAGGAATAGAGTGGGTGGGGGCACATTCTGCTACGTTGACCATGGCCTCTGTAAAGTGAATTAGGGGCGATTGCCAAGTGGACCAATATCTGCTACAGTATCTTGAGAAAGCTGAAAATAAAAATCGATAAGTGTAAAATTAGGCTGTCGAGTGAACTACAGACCATGAGTAATTGCTATCTGAGTTCAGGCTGTTGCAGCTACCCCAGACAGCCCAGAAAGCAGGTGTCTTCCCCCATGTACAGTGTCTGCATTCTCAGCTCCCACTCCAGTGACAGTTTCTGGTTTATACAGTGACACTCCTGGAGATCCCTAGGAATTTAATATTCTTGTCACCTCCTTCTTTGCTTAACACACACACATTTTTGTTCTGCTACTTTAGAAAAGGAGCATATCATAATTGTGTTTTAGAAATTGGAACAAGAAACTAGCAGATGCAAATTTAGTGAATATTGAGTTTTAAGCTTGTCTGGCTGTGATTTGTGGCCATGTCACAGCAAATATTTTTCAATGTCACTGCCTTAGCCAGTGCTGTCACTAAGGCTGTCAGCTGAGGAATAGAGGGCAGAACACTATGATCTCAATATTAATGGGGGCTGTTGAAAGTGGCAAAGGTGATAAAGTATTGTTTAGTTATTGGTGCCATACTTTGGCTGTGGGACATTATTATAAACGCAGTCTGTTTTTGTCAGATTTCAATCACGGCGTCAATAACACGTTTAAAAACTTCAAGTTTAGGAGTCCACATAACAATGATTCCCCCCCACCTTAAACTAAAGGACTTTAGATTGCAACCTGAAGAAAAGGGGTTTGAAATTTGGATTTTTCTTAGCTTTATTAAATTTTTTTCCTTCAAATTATTTGGTGATATGACATCCTTGCCTGACTTCCAGATAGTCAGATGGGTTAGACATGGCTCACAGGAGTCGGAAAACTGATGCAATCTCTTCCCTTGAACTCTTCATAGGGATTCCTGCAGGTTGGAGCAGACCTAGTTCAGCAGGCAGAGTTGGTGAGTCATCCTTCCCCCCGTCTCCCTGACCAGTCTAGGAAGAGAGAGAGTTATGCGCAGTGCATAATACTTTAAAAATAATATCCTGTTTTGCAAAATTACATTTTGTTCAGGAAATAACAGGATTTCCCAGCTTGGCTGCAACCCTGGAGATAAGGTGAATGTGTGCTCTAATGCCTCTGTCATCAATAGTGCCTGGGATTAAACTTATAATTAAAATAAACTTTAAAATTCAATTTTTATAGATGGAGGAGATAACTTGATTTGAAATCCTTCAGTGCACACATTTTATGTAGCACTCACCCAAATTCAAGGGTACCATAGAAAAACGGGAACATGAAACTAAATGATGAGAGTTTATATAGCTTTTAAATATTAAGCTGTCAGGATTTGTACCGCTAGAAATATTGTAATTAAACATGAGTAAAGAAAAATAGTTTATATTGGCATGGAGAGCTTTTGAGTGAATTCAGATCAAGCAGAATATAATGGAAACTCCTTTAAAAGAAAGAGGACAGAAAAACTCGTGGTCCAAGCATAGTGTGACCTTCCTTCTAGAGCAGATCTGCTTGATAAAACAGACACAACACCAATAAAATAGCAACAATAGAAAAAAGTAAATAGAAATCATATTAAGCAGTGGTGATATGGCCTGAATTGAAACAAAAATGAGGCATAATAGTCTTGGTGGGTTTTAATATGGTCCCCAATTACATAACAATACAAAGCATATCATGGTGTTTCTAAATAATGTTTATCATCTTGAAATCTCCCTGCTTGGTAGACACCTTGTATTATTCAAGGTTTGAGGGTTTTTATTTTTTTTAAGAACTCATAAATATTTAATGTCCAGGATCAAGAATGGAGATGGGGGAGGGGACGTGTCTCTGGGAGCAGTGATGTCTCCCTGTGTGACAGGCCCTGGCATTGTCTGGTGCTGAGGCTTGGTGCTGTTGTGAAGCCTTGAGACAGAGAGAAGTGTGTCCCACTGAGAACCCAAAGCTCAGAACCAGCAAACTACCTGGTGTCAGGGCCACAGAGAGGAGCCCAGATGGCAGAGCTACCTGGCCCAGGTGCACCCATACCTGTACCTGGGCTTGACCAGTCTCAGGTGACCTTTTCCCATGTGCCTCTTGGGACACAGGGCCTCAGAGGGAAAAAAAGGCAAAATGGGCTCACATTAATCATATCCTAATGTGATTCTGAATTCCAGAAGCTAGTGAGAACATTTGAGCAAAGAACAATTCCCACTGGCTTTCCAACTGGCATCCATCTCTTCTATTGGTCAACCAACCAGTATCTGTTTATTGAAAGCCTTCGATGGGCCAGGTGCTATAATCCTCAAATGCTGTTTTCTGTTGCCTATGAGATCCCTTAGGAGTATTTTCAACCTTTTCTTTAGTTTCAGAAACCTGCATTTTCGTTAGGATTAAGGCTGCCTGCATTCAATAAGAGTTTGAAATCTGGTTTTTTAAAAACTTTTTGGTTCAGGGTGGAAAAGGAAGTGAACAGGAGTAGGCAGGTAGCTGATGTGCTGTTTGCTCAAAATTCCTGCAATTAGTTTTTAAAAATTAAATCTTAGTGACTCTCCAGTTAGGTCCGGAAGCCTTCATTTATTCACTCCACAAATATTTGTGGAAAACTTATGATATGCCAGGCACTGTTTCAGGCTCTGGGATTACAATAGTGACGAACCCAGCAAGTTTCCTGTCCCCTGGAGCTAACATGTTGGTAGATGTTGTGCATCACTTCAAATTTGACCTGCTTAAGAGACAGAGACAGAGAGGCGAGATGCAAAACATATTTTTAGAACAGTGACCAACTTGAAGGCAGAAGCACATTGATTCACACAGGATTTGTCCACCATGCTTTCACTTGAGTGCTGGCAACCACTGTGCTCATATGGGCCTCCCTCACCAGACTTAAGTAGTCTCTCAGGGGAGGTGGATAGAACATGGGAGCAGCCTCAGTGGTCCTGGGTTTTTCTCCTTAAGTCTGTTTACTAACTTTCCCTGCAGCCCTCTCCAGTGGATGTGATTGCAGCAACCCTGAACATGGGCATGCTCACTTACACAAGTGCTCAGAGCCTGAGTGCTCCCCTGTAAGTCCCACCCAGCATGGCGTCCCCTCTCCGTTTGCCCAAGAGGTTGGCTTAAGTGAACAACACTATATTCCTGACTGTTCCAATGGGAATTTTCTTGGGAGGATAACAAAGAGGGAAATATTTGTTGCCCTGGACCTGGGCCACTAAATATGCCCACCATATCTCCGGGTCCCATGTCTCTTGGGAAGATGTGACTGTCATGACAGCAGGCATCCCCAGAGTTCCTGTGGCCTGGAGTCTGGCCAGTCCTGGCTTTGCCATGGAGGTCCAGCCATATGCATTGAATGGCTCAACAAACCAGCCAGTGAAGAGCTGGGGGTCCCTTAGAAAGGCAGCTACAGGTCTGCAGATATCATCACATAGACCCACACAGAAACACATTGTGGTCCCTGGAGTCAGGGGCCTGAGACAGTATTGTCTCTCCGACCAGGTGTTTGAGTTTGGTTTTTGTTCCTGATGCCAGATGCTGAATCTGGAAGATTGTGACAGGAAGAGTGAAGACTTAGTGGCAACACCCAGACAGGCAATGACACCTCCCATACAGCTGCTGGAGCATAGTGGGAGGGTCACAGCCCCAGTGCCTTTGCAGAGAGGCTGGCACTTGGCATGCACTTGGGAGGGACAGCAGAGAATGTATCCAAGCACCACTGAGCATTGCTAATCTGTCACTCTTTGGCCACCGCAGCACCTGGGACATTGGTGTCTCATGACTATTTATGGAAAAGTCTAAGGAGGGATGGGAAAACCAGGTACCTCCTCCTCCTATACCAGTCCAAGACAGACATTGCTAATCAGTCACTGCACTCTTTCCCATAGAGCCCAGATGCAGCATTGGCAGCCTCCTCAACACTGTGACCCAGGCCACTGTCATCAAGGAAAGAAATTAAAGAAATTGAAGCCATCCCTGATAAAGATGCAGCCACAGCCAAAGGACTGGATTGAGTTGGGGAGAGGGTAGAAGAAAGAGGGAAGGGAGTCATTGTAAAAGGGAAAGGGCTGTGTTCCTCGAGTTAGAAGACATGGCCCCCAGCCTGCAGCACTCAGCACCTCTGAGCCCTCAAGCAAGTGCTACCCTTTAAGGCCAGCTCTGTCCTTGGTGAAACCAGCATGGGGATGCCCCAACGCAGAGCTTGCGGAGATGTATCCTGAGAGGCATCAGTCACATTACCTATGTCCCAGCAGTGTTCTTCCAGCCTCCTTCTTTGGAAACTCTACCCAAAGTCTCCAGGTCCAGAGCAACTAAAAACACAGGCACAGGGAGACCCAAAGGTATTCATCCCAGTTGGCATATTAGATCGAGAGAGGGTGAGAGAAAGTATGAGGGAGAGAAGCACAGAGAAGGAGAGAGAATGAGTCAGAAAGAGACAGTAGGAGACAAAGGAGGAAGTGAGACACAGAGAAAGAGAAAGAGACAAGGAGAGAGGACAGAGGGACAGAGGGAGATGGCGTGTCATAGAGAGAGAGAGGCAGGCACTTCCTGGGTACCAGTTCCCTGCAAGACACTGCTAGGCCTGGGCTACTCTGTGCTGGCACAAGCAGGCTAAGCCTTTCCCACATGCCACCTCGTTGATGTTACTCATCCATAATCCTTTGAGGTAAATACTATTATTGTGCTTTTATAGACAACAAAATTGAGGCTCAGGAAAACTCCCGCTTCTCCCTTTCCTTTTTGCCTGCCCGTTTTCATCCATCTTCAAGCACAGACCCTTTCCTCTTTGTTGTGAAGCCCCCAAAACTGGACTGTCTTTCCAACCTCCCTTGACAAGATGGTAGAGGCAGTGCATTAGACCACTGCTGCTCAGTCCTGATTGTTTCTGGTCTGACACAGATGAGTGTTGCCTCATTAAATAAATTCTGTCCTCTCAAGGACAGAGAACATGTCAAAAAACCCCAACTTCATATAGAAGCTCCCATGAAATTGTGTACATCGGTGTGTGTGTATGTGTGTTTGTGTGTGTGTGTGTGTGTGTGTGTGTGTGTGTGTGTGTGCGTGCATGCATGTTCATACACATATGAGAGGTGAGGATTGGAGTGAGACATGGAGTGGGTAGCAAGGGCAGGATACCATCCTCATGCAGTCCTATGCATGGCTACCTCATTGCCAGCTCAGCCTGGAGTGGGTGCCCAGTCTCCAGTAGGTAATATGCACTGAGGACACCCAGAGTCCATGTGTCCTTGGGAAGAGCAAAGAGGGCCTTTTCATATCTCAGATTGAAGGATTCCTGGCTCCTGAGAGCGCAGCCCCCAGGATGCCTCTGGGGTCAAGGAAGGGGCCCCACAGCCTAGTTCCTGCAGCATGTGGAGTTGGGAGCAAAAGGTGAGTACTGGGGTCTCCTACTGGTTGCAACTTGTCTTGGGCATGGCTTTGAGCAGTGTCTGAGGCTCAGTTTTCTCATTTTAAAGTGGCCCTGAGAGGAACTCCTACCCAGCCCTCACTCATTGTGGCTGTGGATAGTTACATAATAATGATAAAAATAATATATATGTGTGTATGTTTGTGCATATATATATGTATATGAGTATATGTGTATATGTGTGTGTATAGGTATATGCGTATGTGTATGTGCATTGTATTTCTTCAATGAGTCACTTGCTTATACTTCAGTTCCTGAGAGATCTGACTGCCGTGGTCATGTGTCTCAGGATCAGAAGTCAGACAGGTGAGAGCAGTCAGTGCTGGACACAGGCATTGCAGAACCCCATGCTGTTTTGTGACTCTATCTCATGGTTCAGTTACTTTCCTTGCTGCTTTACTACTTGGTTCAAAATTCAGCACACTCAGTCCTTCGTGAAAGTCATTCCATGCTGAGCCTTTGAGAATGTGAATCTGGGATCCCAGACTCTTATTCTAGAAAATTCTCTGATCTAATATGCCAACTGGGATGGATGCCTTTGGTTCTCCCTGTGCCTGTGATTTAAGCTGCCCTGGGCCTGGAGACTTTGGGTAGAGTTTCCAAAGGAGGAGCTGGAAGAACACTGCTGGGACATAGGTAATGTGACTGATGCCTCTCAGGATACATCTCCTCAAGCTCTGCATTGGGGCATCCCCATGCTCGTTTCACCAAGGACAGAGCTGGCCTTAAAGGGTAGCACTTGCTTGAGGACTCAGAGATGCTGAGTGCACCAGGCTGGGGGCCACGTCTTCTAACTCGAGGAACCCAGCCCTTTCCCCTTTACAATGACTCCCTTCCCTCTTTTTTCCACCCTCTCCCTGACTCAATCCAGTCCTTTGGCTGTGGCTGCATCTTTATCAGGGATGGCTTCAATTTCTTTAATTTCTTTCCTTGATGATAGTGGCCTGGGTCACAGTGTTGAGGAGGCTGCCAATGCTGCATCTGGGCTCTATGGGAAAGAGTGCAGTGACTGATTAGCAATGTCTCTCTTGGACTGGTATAGGAAGAGGAGGTACCTGGTTTTCCCATCCCTCCTTAGACTTTTCCATAAATAGTCATGAGGCACCAATGTCCCAGGTGCTGCAGTGGCCAAACCCTAACCCTAACCCTAACCCTAACCCTAACAGATTAGCAATACTCAGTGGTGCTTGGATACATGCTCTGCTGTCCCTCCTGGGTGAACACAGTGATGACAGTCCAGGTATCTCCTACAGCAGTGGAGGTGAGTAGGGAGAGTACAACTGTAGCTGAGGATCCAGCAGTAGATAAGTGATATCTGCATCCTAACTGAGCCAAATTCTCAAGATGCCTCTGCTCACCCCTCAGTCTTCTTAGTCTCAATGACCCTGGAGAGTGCTGGTGGCAACAACCTGCATGTAAAACCCTCACCTCAGGACACGGTTAGGTGGCACATTGAGAATGATCCTAGGGCCCAGGAGTGAGAATAGTTGTGGAGCCTAAGAGGCAGGGACAGGTGAGCATATCTGACCTCACAGGTCCCCTACCATATACCACCTGGGTTAGGTTGCCAGGTAAAACATGGGCTATCCAACTACATTGAAACCTTAGTTAAACAACAGATACTTGTTTAGCATAAAGTCTGTCCCAAATATTTTCATTTGCTACATTGGGCTACCCTTGCCAAATACATTCTTGGCTCCAAAGCCAGAAGGGCCTAGGGCCTCAGTCTCCCACTCTTCATGGAGACCACATAAGCCCCAACGATGTGGAGGGAGGAGGGCCAGGCCTGCTTGTTCTGTGATGACTGTAAACACAAATCAGCGGTTACACACATGGGCTCAGGAACTTGATGGCTAGGTTCAAATCCCAGCTCCATACTCATTAGTTGAGCCAGTGGACACCCTTCAGTCAGTGGTTGAGTCAGTGGACACCCTTCGGTCATCAGGCAGCAACTTGAGAAGGAACAATATTTTATTCTGTATCCTTTCCTGCCTGCAAGTGGGCCTTTGGTAAAAGGTCTGCAAATACCTGCTCTGTCTCCTAACTGCTTCTTCCACTTCCTTTTTCCTACTCTCTACCCTGAGCCTCAATCACTGTATCCGGGACTAAGAAGGCCTCTGGGTAAAGTTCTCCTTTCTTCTGCAATGGGCAAGGCTTGTAGTTTGGTGCAACAACTCTTTGATCTTTGTTTAGGCCAGTTAACCCAAGAAAATTAGACCTGTTAGTGAAAGAAGTACCCTTCCTTGGTTTCTAGTCAGCACCAGTGGTGGAGTTGGTGAAGGTGGTGGTAAGATGGGTGGGCACCTGGTCATCTGTCACCCCTACTGCTGTCGTTTGATTTTAACGGTGCCAGGAGGAGAGGATTCAGCGGCATCATTCATTCATTCATTCATGCACCAAATGTTTATGGAACATATCCTCTGTGCCAGTCACTTGGCTGGATGGATATAGCCATGAGCAAACCATGACCGGCCCTGAGGAGCTCACAGTCTAGGGAGAGATGAACAGGCAGGCATCAGACAATAACCAATGTCAGAGGAGGGAGAAGCAGGACATTTGTGGGACTGTGGGTGTGGGGAGATGAGAGAGACGATATTAGGGCTTGGAAACACCCGTGTTATCTTTGCCTTTTGTCAGACCAAAGGGGGATGATATGGCAGGAAGGGATGAAGATGCTCCAACCTGGAACAAGTCAACCATTTACAAATGTCATCACTGAATCTGACGTAATTCAGACCTCACATATGGTGAATGCATCAGTTCATTAGAACACAAAAATACACTATCAAACAGGCAATCAAATTTCATGTAAAATAAGCTTCAGTATTAAAATGGTTCCTGATGTTTTATGTATGTCACTCGGTGGGAAGATGTATTTCTTGCTATTAGAGCAAGACTGATTTGTGTGAAGGCTCCTGTCACCAAATCATTCTGAAGGTTGGGAGATAAAATGTCACTTAGGATAATATAATTGGCCTTAAGGTACAGGAGTTGAATTATTTTCAGTGATTTATAATCTGGAAATTAAAACTCACTTATTTTCTAATTTAATTCCATCTTCAATGGAAAAATGTTCACTCTGATCTAAACTGGCGAGTAGTGTTGCTAATTCAAATGCAGATGTAATTTTGATTCTGGTAGCAGTTTGCAGTGATTGACGGGTCTCCAAAGAATCATTACAATTCTTATTTTCCAATCTCACAAATTACCCGGCAGTTGTGATAATAACTTCAGCTAAGGAGAAAAAGGAAAAAAAATAAATTCTCCTCTGCCTTGTCAGTTTAGGGCTTGCCTTTTGCAAGGTGTGAATTGTGGTTTCTTTTGAATCTTCAGCCTGCAGGAGACAGTACTGATGCTTCCTTACCACATTTGGCGGTGGCGCGCTGTGGTTTGAATTGTTTATCAGGGTCTGTGCTCTAAAATATGAATGAAAAGGACCTGGGATATGCTATTCCTGGTTCACAGTTAATTAGCTGGGATTTTATACTGTGTTTGGTGCAATTCATTGATAAGTCTCAACTACCCAGAGACAGGCAGACAATGATTAGCCATAATCATGCAGGTTTTGCCCTTCCTCTCACAGCTGCCACATGACTAGGACACGGTGATGTGCCTTCATCTAAGTAGATCCTAAGAAGCCAAGATGGAGAAATTATGAAGTCACTCCTGCTGTGTGAGAAATGGCTGGGCCAGAGCAATGGTCGCCTGTATCATCCGTTTGCCTGGCAAGCAGGAAGTGGCTGGGTGGGATCACAACTTTGGTCACTCCTGACCTGGTCAAGCAATGGTTCTGGTTACTTCTTTTTTTTTTGAGTTGGAGTCTCACTCTGTCGCCCAGACTGGAGTGCAGTGGCTGCTCCCAGCCACCGCAGCCTCGACCTGCTGGGCTCCAGCGATCCTTCCGCCTCAGCCTTCCGAGTAGCCGGAATTACAGGCACGCGCTACCATGCCCGGCTGATTTTTGATTTATTGTAGAGATGAGGTCTCGCTGCCCAGGCGGGTCTCAAACCTGCGGGCTCAGGCAATCCACTCACCTCAGCCTCCCAAAGGTGCGAGATTACAGGCTGAGCCACCGAGCCCGGGTGGTTCTGGCTACTTCTAAGCAGAGGAATAGTTTTTATGGTTGACAGCTGTTTTGATTAAAGTAGAACCTCCAGTCAGGTTATGAAAGTTGGTGGATTCTATCCAGTTTAGGCAATTATATACAGATTTGGGGCAAGCTGGGTAGGTGGCCACAGAGTGTGAGAAAGGAGTAGGAGATGTCCAGAGAGCAAGGTCGCCCCTCCTGCCAGCACCAGCTTTCATCTCACTTGAGCATTTCCTCTGTGTATGGTTTTATAGAAGAGTTTATTGATTTATATCCTGTATTAAGTCTCTGGGAGCATGTGGGTCATGGATACACAACATTGAGTAGTGGAGGGAATGAATTTCAACTAGCTTGGGAAAGGAATCATTTTGATTTGGAGTAAGATTAAAAGCAAAAGATTTTTTGCAAAATATTTATTGCTATTTTATAACATTTTTAAAAGTTTTATTTGGGGTGTGCTAATCTATGTAGCAAAAACTGCTCATGCTTGCCAAACATCTTGCTCTTGAGTTTGTCTTTTGCCTGAAATATGATCACTAGTAAATGGAATGGTTGGTTTTACAAATATGGTAGACAGTTCACTAAGAGTGCATTTATTTTGAGAACCAGGTTCAGCAAATAACCTTTCAATTTCAAGAAAGACATTTTTACTTAAATACTCATTGAGACAAAGTGTATGTCTTTGGCAATTTTTTTTTTCTGGCTGTATACGTAGGCAGCATTTGTCTTAACCACCTTAGGTGTGATGAACAAAGTCAGCTGGAAAGAGATCACCTGACTTTCCCATCCACCCCCAATGACTTCCTTCCCAGACCTCTCTACACATAACTAATACATTAGTCTCTGTTGTGTTGGAAGAATTTTCTGAAGGTCTCGTTGATATGACATGCCTCATGCAGCTGAAGAGATCTCAGAGACGTGGCACAAATCAGACCACAGACTCGTTGCTGATTTTTCATGGGGACATCAAGAATGTCTGATGACTGAAACATCAAGATATATGGCACATTATAGATGACCTCAGTCTTGCTCCTACCTAACTCTGGACTCAGTGTTTATCTTACCCTTGGTGTCCCTTGTTTTCCTGCTTCCAGCAATCCTCAATTCCTTGGTGTTCACTGGGTAAGCTGCACTCATTTTCACCTCCTCACTTTGTTCACATTATTTGCTTTGTCTGGAATGACTGTCCCAAGTTTCTCACCATCTTTGGACCCAACCCACCTTGCAAGTTTTAGTTCAAGCATCAATTGATCCCTGAAAACTTTCCTGCCCAACTTTTCTCCTACCCACGAAAAGACTGCCTAAGTATACAGCCAGAAAAAACAGCAGGGTCCTCTTTTGTTGGACTGCTTTGTCATAGCACTTGGGACATTGGACCACTCAGGTTTGTTTACCAACTTTCTTCTTCCTCCCTGAGTTCAGAGGACAGGATGGGGATGCTAATTGTCATGGGCATACTATTCATACCTTATCATTATTATCATCATCCATTATATTACAAGATATCTATGATACCTCATTCATGCTGTACCTGGGATAATGGGCATCCTACTTCCTGGTTAATTTCTGCTTTCAACTGTAGGCATTAAGAGTCCTTTCCACCTGATGTCAGGCCACTGACTTGCCTCCTCTGGAGTGTCCCTCTCTTATAGGTAGTGATAGATGATGATGCTGCTTCAGTGTGTGACCAACTGACCCTATATACAGAGCTGCTAATAGTTCAGCATTTGGGCAGCTTCTCTGCAAATCATCTGAACCACTTGATGCCAACAGGAGTGACAGAACCCAACTGTGCTGCCATTCTCAGCGCACCTAATTCCTTTAAGCCATTCACCCAAACAATAACCTGTGGTCCAGAGTTCTGCAGGTTAATGACACAGCATGTACATAAGTATCTCCTTTTGTGCTTTCTGATTTTTTTCTTTTAATTTCATCAAGTGACCTCTTGTTTTTGTATCAGCAGAGAGTACAGAGAGACCCTGATTCACCTGCTCTTGGGCAGTCATTTTGGTGCATGAGTGTCCTCTTACATGACCCTTTTAAGACTAAATGCCTAATGTTTTTAACCTCTTCTCATACAGCCATCTCCCTAAGGAATTTTGACTCTGAAACTTCAGGAGCAATCCCACAGTTCTATTTGTTCATCTCGTTGTTTTTTAGCCATAAAATGCCAGTAATGACCACCGATTATGAAGTGCTGACTTTGGACTAGGTGCTGTGTTATGTGCTTGGTGTGCATTTTCCCATTTGATCCCCATAACTAATGCTATATTGTAGAAACTACTATCTCCATTTGATATACAGAGGAACTAAACCCCAGAAAGGGCAAGTCTAAAGTCACACAGCCAACCCTTGAAAGCTACATTTAATCCAAGACCCATGCTGTGCTCCTCCCATATTGCCATGGACCCAGCCTAAGTGCTCTCTGAAGAAAATACCAGGGTCTGCCCTTGAGGAGCTCAGACCTGACAACTGAATGAAAGAATGACTCAAATCTACCCAACATTTTATCTGTATCTAACGCACTAGAATTTTAAGTATGAATAGGTATGTAAAGGATATTATTTTTTTTCTCAAAGCCCCTGTATTAGTCAAGATATTCCAGAGAAACAGAACCTATAGGAAGTGTTTATATATTTATATAGGATGAGATTTGTTTTGAGAAATTGGCACACATGATTATAGCGGTTAGCAAGTTAAAAACCTGCAGGCTATGCCTGAAGGCTGGAGACCCATAGTGGAACTAATACTAGTGTTCAAGTCAGAAGACTGTTAGGCTGGAAACACAGAAGGAGTTGATACTAAGTTCAAGTCCAAAGACAATCGACTGAAGGATATCTTCCTGCTTGACGGAGATCAGTCTCTTATTCTATTCAGGCCTTCAACTGATTGGACAAGGCCCACCCATATTATAGAGGACAATCAACTTTACTCAAAGTCCACTCATTTAAATCTTAATCTCATCCAAAATACTCTCACAGAAACATCCAGAATAAAGTTTGACCACAAATATGGGCACTGCACTGTGGCCCAGCTATGGGCCCTCTGCTCTGTTTTGAGGAACACAGTCAGGGAGACAACTGATCATTTACACAGCACAGAGTCATGGTAAAAATGAATTCATTTCATTGTTAAAAAATGAATTAGATTCAGCCTGGTATCTGAATCTAATTCCTCCACTTACTTTCCATGAGACTTGGGGAAAGTAACACAACCTCCGTTGTTTACCGAACATGGGTATTGCTGGGAAGAATAACCCCTGGGCTGCTGTAGAAAGAAAATGAGATTACCTGAGCCCATGGGTTTGAGACCAGCCTGGGCAACTTGGCAAGATCTTATCTCTGCAATAAAAAAAGAAAAAGAAATTAATTGGGTGTGGTAGTGCATGCCTGTAGTTCTGGCTACCTGGAAGGCTGAGGTGGAAAGATCACTGGAGTCCAGCAGGTTGATGCTGGGGTGGCCATGAGCGTGCCACTGCACTCCAGCCTGGGCAATGGAGTGAGACTCCATATCAAAAAAAAAAAAAAAAAAAGAAAGAAAGAACAAAACAGAAAAGAAAATGGGAACATGTGTGAGAGTATGCTTTGAAAGTATTAAAATGATGTATAAAGTTCAGTGATCTGCACTTATTAGTTCCTGCTTGGACGTGGACTTCCTCCTTGAACCCACAAGAATGGGGTTTCGAGCCAGGAATTCCCAAGAGCACCACTCCTGACATGGGACACACCAATGGGCACACACCTGGCCATGTTCCCAAAACAAATGGATCACAGGAAACCAGAGAGTGGCCTAAAGTCCCAACAGGTGCTGTGGAGATGTTCCTTCTCAGGTTGTAATTTAGGAGTAGAGAATGTGGACATGCATTCTGAGCCCCAATTGGGGACCTGCACTATTTTTTAAAAACCTTGGCTCAAGTTCCCAGTCCCTGAATGCTTCATACACAAACTGATTTGACCTATAAAGTCAGTAGCATGGCTCCCATTCTACCTGTGGGAAATAGGGAGATTGAACAATCTGCCCAAGGCTGCACACTGGTAAGTAGCAGGGTCCAGGCTCAAGCCTGGGATGCCTAGCACAAAAACCCATGTCCCTAACCTCTACTCTGCTGTCAGAGACTGTCACGTGACCGGGCTCAGACAACCAGAGCCTAAGGGGGTTCCATAATTTTTTGCATAAACACTCTGAAGTGTTTCCTGGACTCCTCTGTGTGACCATGGCAGGTGCCTTCCCTCTCAGAGCCTCACTTTCCCTGTCTGTGTAATGGGAGTCCCCCTGAGCTACCCTTCTTGGCCTTTGAAATTTCCTCATCCCCAAAAGTGGCATCCCCTTGACTCCAGCTCCAGTTTGGAGTTTGAAGCTGTCTCTTTTATTGTCCTGGTCCCAGGCAGTGACTTGCATCACTTGACAAGAGTACATGAACCCTGCAGAATGGAAATCTAACACATGTGGTAAGGACTGCTTTTTGCTTCTCCTCAATCCCTCTGCCCATTCCACTTTCCAATTCTTCTAGAAAGTTTCACATTAAGCTGCTTGGGTAAGGCGGAAAGGCTGGGATGGATGCTTGAGTGTGACCCCTACAGTCCTTTACGGCTGTCCATCAATGTGGCATCGTTATTGCTGATTTCAGAATGCCCAGTCGGCCACGTGGTAAAGCACAGAACCCAATGTAGGAAGGAATTGGGGATTGAAAGAAAAGATGAAGAAGTATTGTAGTCTGCAAGTTACTGTACTGAGGGGGGAGGTGGCCAGAGTTAGTAGGAGCATAGTGTTCTCTCTAGGGGCCAAAGCAAACTGGCAGGAAGTGAGGCTGTCCAGATGGGCATCTAGTCAGCAGGATTAGAAAAGGGAAAACCCATTGCCAAGACACTACTAAACGCTGGGTTGGGCAGCAGAGAAGATGAGGTGACCAGAAGGTCCCCATCACCTGTCACATTCCAGGAGTAGCTAATCCTTCCTGACTACCCTCTAATTCATTCCTCTCAATTGCCCCATGAGAGTTCCCGTTTTGCCATTGTGGAAACTATGTCTCAGGACTTAGTCTCATGTCTCATCAGGGAACTTGTCCAAAGTCACACAAACAGCCAGTCTTAGAGCCAGCCAATCCTACAACCTGACCACAGAGTCCTGCTGTTTCTCCCAGGATCTCCTAATGGGACTAAACCATAGCAAAACCTCAGGGAAGAAGACCATTGGGAACCTGCCCGGCTTCACCTGGCCAGCAAAGAGGGACTACCAGGGACCCCAGCTTTGGGGACTTCTGTCAGGCTGCATGGCAGAGCTGATAAACTCTGTGGTCATCCCTCTGTAGCTACCATCTCCCATTTAGGAACCCCTTGGCCTTTCTGGAGGACTGCCTGACTGGAGCCTTGCCAGCCTCTTCTGTAGCCCCAGAGCTCCAGATTCTTTGAGGAGACTCCTTCAGCAGAGAGCTAACTCCCTAACACACACACTCCAGAGCACGGTGATCAATCCCCTCCTGGATGAGCTCTAAACTCCTTTGGAATCCGCGTCTTTATCAGGGCTTATCAGTCAAGCCCAACTTCCCTCTAGGGAATGTCTTAGAAGACAGATGCCGTCAAAAGATGAGGCAAGCAGACTTACCACTGAAATGAGAACATAAAAGTTTTCTAGTTTACTTATTAGTACAATATGTAATTGGATAGAAGCAGCAGCTTTCAAAAATTTGTGTTGCCATAATGACTATAATTTTTTAGAGATTGAAAATGAATCTGACTAGAAAATACCATTAAACTACCAAGTTGCTTAAAATTTAAAAGGTAATTCACATATAATGCTTTTATTTAATAGCCCAATTTACAAAGCATCTAAAACTAACGCAGATCTTTTCAGGGCAAAATCAGCCGTAACTGCAGCAACTAATTTTTGCTCATTTGAACTGAATTATTTATAAGAGAGAAATATACCATATGTTCCCCAAAGAACTGGATACATTTATTTCAAATAAAAGCACTATGTTTGGTGGAATATAAGAGGTTTAAATGCTTTCAGAAAAATGGGTTACTTATATACAGATTTATAGAGCATAAATCAAGCACGTAATTAAGGACACAGCTGATTCCAAACCCAAAGTTGGCAGCTTTTGCTTCTGAAGTTCCTTTATCACATGCATGGCTTTCATCAGCAATCATTTGTTCTCGTGGAATTATACCAGTTAATCAGTGATTTTGATGTTTCTACTATACTGAAAAGGAATTTTATAGCAGGTATAGCGTCCATTGGCTTCATCTATTTCTCCCCTAAAAATTATTTACTGAGGACCTACTGTGTGACAAGCAGCAAACTAACCTCTGAGCAAAATGAACCTAGATCTTCATTCTCTTTCCCTTTCCCCTTCCTTCTTCCCTCCTTCTTTCCTTCCCTCTTTTCTCTCTCCTTTTCCTCCTTCTTCTCCTTTTCTTTCCTCTTTTCTTCCTTCTTTCTTTTCTTTCTCCTTGCCTTCTTTTCTCCCTTCCAATGATCACTCATACTGCAAACTCAGGATTTGGGGGTTCAGGTTCCCTCTGGCCCACACTGTGGGAATGGGTCAATGTAGCTGTGTATGAGACGAGGCAGATGTCTCTAGTCTGTAGATCTTCTTGCTTTGGGGGACTGACTGCTTTCCGAATTAAAGCATCTCACTGTCAGGGAAGAGTCTGTGGATGAATGGGTTAGCATATTGTAAATACAATGAGGGGTTTGGGGGTGGGATTTTCTGCTCCTTCAAATGTCTCCAGCTTTACAGCATATGCTAACATTTCTCTTTGTATTTGGGCTACTTGAATTCATGGGATTCCAGCATCTCTTGGAATATCTCACTCCAGCCAACGGTTGTCACTACAGGGATTGCTCTAGAGAGCTACTATTGGTGCCTGCTGTTCCCCCAGGGATTCTGCCTGGAGATTTCTGTGCCCATCATGCCTCAATGTTATAGGCCGGCTGACTGGTCCCCATGCTGTGGTCACTCCCAGTGTACTTCTCTTTGCTCTGCCTTGTGTTTGTGTCTGTTTCTATTCGTGGATTCCCCATAAGCCACTTGTGGGCAGGCACCATGTCTGCTGGATCAACTGTACCATTCCAGTGCTTGTTATGATGTCCAGTCCCATAGAGGTGCTGAAATCCCATGGATGGGATGCACGAGTGAATGGATAAATGAATGAATGAATGAATGAATGAATGTGATTTCTGAATGGCTGCCTTTTTTGTTTGTTTGTTTTGTCAACGTCTCACTCTGTTGTCTAGGTTGGAGTGCAGTAGCATAATCATGATGGTCATGGCTCATGGCGACCTCGAACTCCAGGGCTCAAGTGATCCTTCTACCTCAGCCTTCCGAGTAGCTGGGATTACAGGTGTGCACCACCACACCCTACTAATTTTTTTGTAGAGAAAAGGTTTTGCTATGTTGCCCAGGCTGGTCTCGAACTCCTGGGTTCAAGCAATCTACCTGCCTTGGCCTCCCAAAGTGCTGGGATGACAGGCATGAAAGGTTGACTTTTGATGCACCTACTGGATTTCCAGCCTGGCATCCTTTGATGACTTTGGTGATAACTTTGCAGCAAGCAGAGTTTAATTCAGGAGAATGTGTTTGCTTCCTGGCAGACCTATGGGCAGATACACTCAGAACTGCAGGCCCTGAGAATCAGGTGTGTGTTTCCATCGTGGGAGCAGCCGGTCTGAAACCCCAAAGCACTTTCATGTTAAATAACATCTCAGAGTGAGTTTTTTGTTTTAATGGAAGCAGTTATCCAACTAGCAGGCTTCAGATGGAAATAGCAGCTCTCTCCACATGATGGATTTTAATGACAGTGACTTTGGTTTCGGGTCATCTGATGACTACTTGAGCTATTGTTTTGGGGATACAGGGACATGCAAACCTGCTTGAGTCAGCTTGGGCACAATGGGCATCTCAGAGGTGTTGTAATTTGTGGGTTTTCTAAGTCTCACGCTTGTGCCTCATTTATGTTTCAGGGCAAGCACTCTACCCTGTGGTGGGAGTATGTGTGTGTGTGTGTGTGTGTGTGTGTGTGTGTGTGTGTGTGTGGTGACAAGCTATAGGTAGGGGCATGAAAACCTCTCCATTGTCTATTTTGCAAACTCAGGGTGAGATTTCCAGCTGCTTACAGAGCAGCAGCAAAGCTTCTTATTCATGGACAGATGCTGCTTTGTCCAAAGGTGGCTATACCGCTGTGGAATCCTGGCCCATCTTTGCTCACTTGGCTCTGGGGAGTGGTGTGTTGTTCCTCAGCCTCACAGCCTCTGTGGGTGCAGTATTGGATTGTCTCACTGTTGCCTGGCTTGCATGTGCCCAGGAAGCCAATCTCCAAAGATGCAGGTATGTTCCCATGGCAGGGGCTGGGTGGCAGGTGGGGGCTGCCATGAAGACAATGCCACCCCACAGTCCACCAGGTTTTGTGTTGAGGGCTGAGGGTGGGAAAGCACAGGAGATCATTAATGATCCACTGTCTAGGAGGAGACAGGCATGTGAGCACGCAGTGACATT
>NW_007220377.1:0-648 GCF_000164805.1 Carlito syrichta | reverse complement strand
AAACAGAAAAGAAAATGGGAACATGTGTGAGAGTATGCTTTGAAAGTATTAAAATGATGTATAAAGTTCAGTGATCTGCACTTATTAGTTCCTGCTTGGACGTGGACTTCCTCCTTGAACCCACAAGAATGGGGTTTCGAGCCAGGAATTCCCAAGAGCACCACTCCTGACATGGGACACACCAATGGGCACACACCTGGCCATGTTCCCAAAACAAATGGATCACAGGAAACCAGAGAGTGGCCTAAAGTCCCAACAGGTGCTGTGGAGATGTTCCTTCTCAGGTTGTAATTTAGGAGTAGAGAATGTGGACATGCATTCTGAGCCCCAATTGGGGACCTGCACTATTTTTTAAAAACCTTGGCTCAAGTTCCCAGTCCCTGAATGCTTCATACACAAACTGATTTGACCTATAAAGTCAGTAGCATGGCTCCCATTCTACCTGTGGGAAATAGGGAGATTGAACAATCTGCCCAAGGCTGCACACTGGTAAGTAGCAGGGTCCAGGCTCAAGCCTGGGATGCCTAGCACAAAAACCCATGTCCCTAACCTCTACTCTGCTGTCAGAGACTGTCACGTGACCGGGCTCAGACAACCAGAGCCTAAGGGGGTTCCATAATTTTTTGCATAAACACTCTGAAGTGTTTC
>NW_007220376.1:0-4026 GCF_000164805.1 Carlito syrichta | reverse complement strand
CCTCATAGGTACAACTTGTCCCCGGGAGGCAGAAAGAATCAGACACAGGAAGTTTCAGCCCTCCCAGTATGCCTTATATCATTTTCAATGCAGGTTACTGAAGTCACCCATCCTCTCAAACAATAATAATAAAAGAAGGAGGTTTAAAAACAATGCAACTGCAGGGCTTCAATGTGAATGTGAAATGGCACACTAAGGCTAATTTCCAGAAATGGCCACATCAGCACAAAGAAGGAACAAGAGAATTTTCTGGAAGACACTACTGTGACCTACAAAACAGGGGATATGATTAGCACAACAGTTTGCTTGCTACTTCAAATTGTAGCTGGGAATGCAACTGACTTCAGTAATCAAATAGCATCCCTCATAGTGATAAAGTGCACTATGCACACTGGCAATTGTATTTCCATTACAATACATAACAAATGAAAACAAATCATTCAAGCAAAAGTCTGGAAACATCCTGTTTATCCACCAAGACTGGTAAAATTAATTATGTTATAGTTACACAGTGGGCCATGAAACACCTGTTAAACAGAATAAGACAGAAATGCATAAAAGTATGTCCAAGACATGATGTTAAGTTTAAAAAGGAGTTCAGAAACTTTTGTTTCTTTAGCTGGAGTCTCACTGTGTCACCCAGACTGGAGTGCCATGGCACACACACAGCCACCCCAGCATCGAACTGCTGGGCTCCATTGATCCTTCTGCCTCAGCCTTCCAAGTAATGGAAATACAATAATGTATACTGCACACTCATTTGTTTTGAGACTAAAAAGGAGGCTGTATAAATTCATTCACACACTTGTGATGAGAAACAGAAAATCCCCAGAGCATCCTCCAGCAGCAGAGTGACCTGTGGGTTGTGGGGCTAATGACTGAGTAGGAAGGAGATCTGTTTTGCATCACACATGCATTTATTTGAATGCATCTTTAACTCATGTGCATGCTGTTTTAATAACAGCAATACATGGAAAACACTTTTGTGGAACAGAGGGCTGCAAGCGTCAGAGCCTTTGAGGCACTGTTATTGAAACATGAACCTTGTAGAATAAAGAAAAGAGAGCTTCTCTTAGAGTAGACTCTATTCTGTGAACCACACCAGTTCCTGCCAGTACAACAACAGAGGTAAACCTCTCCAGGCACCTAGAGGGCCGAGCTCCACAACTCACCTCATCTCCATCACTTCCTGTTGCTTTCTTAATATTTACCTTTCCACTCTGAGACCTTTCTCTCCTTGGTTATGATCTAGTATCTGGGAGAAAAAAAAGGATGATTAGGCCCAAATGAGTGAATTTGAATCTGGGCAACTCACAGACAAAGACAGGGAGACAGTGAATAAATGTGAAATGAAAACTTCCTACCCCAAACCATAATTGCATTCAGAGAACTTCCCCAGGCATGAGAAAGCAATAAGCCAGACAACAGACTTTCACAGTGGCAGCTGGGGAACAGATGAAAGGAGTATGCTTTTTGTAAAGCCAATGAGGCCGTAGAAGTCTGTTGAAGGATTATGTCTAGGAAGATCAAACCCCATGGTCTGCCCCACCACTTTGCCTGCAGAATCCAGAGAAAGTCTGCTTGCAGAAACACTGGTTTTGTGGACTGTGAGTATACACATTGGCTTACAAGTGACAGGAACAGGATTCTTCCCCAGAGCAACCAAGCCACATGCCACTATACCTCTGTTCTGGCAATTTGGAGCAGAGTCCAAGTCAGGTTGCTGGAACAGAAGACCTGCAGGTTTCTCCACCTCAGCAGTCTTGATACAGGAGTACAAGGCTGTTTTGGAGATGGAGACATCTGCTGGGTGAGTGGACTCTCTCTGTAGAATGGTTTTTAGTTTTTAAAAAAGTTAACATTAATCACATGACAAAAAGGATTACATTCATCATCTCATGAATGGGTAAGTTCTATGGTTTTGAAACAGAACATCGAAAGTATGAGAAAATGCAAAGACTAATGAACAGGAAATGCCAAGTGCAGTCTATGGGGACCTGTCATTTTGCAACACCTGTGCAGGCACATAAAGGGGCTAATGGCAGAGGCCCCTGCAACTCTGAGCCCTTGGAGTCGAGTGTGTTTAGTACCTGTTTATCACTGCCATTTATCAGATGCAGAGCCACTTAGGCACAGCACATAAGAGCCAAGATCACAATTCAGCAGACTCCACTTCCAAAATAAAACCTTCATGTTGAAAGGTGTTGAATTCTACTCTATGTCAGCCTGGACTTGAATAACCACAGATGTAATCATTTTTCATAAGACTATTTTCACTTCCATGTTGGGGGCATTTGTTTTGCTCTGTTTGAAAGAATGTGGTTCACATAAAGCTTAAGGCCTACCATAGTTGTCAATGAATGTCACCTTCAGCAAGTTAGTGTTTCCAGACTTGAGTTATGTTGCCACTAAGTCTGTTATGTCAATGGGAAAATCTTAAACAGGTCAATGACAACCCTCAACAGGAGGTATGATCCACCATCCCACTCCACCCAACTGACATTGATTTGAGAGTTTAGCCTTTGTAGAGGACAGTCAGTAGCCTCCTGGAAGTGTGGAGTGCTTTGAGTTTATTCTTCCCTTTGCACAAAATGCTCGGCCATTTCCAACACAGTTGAAATGTAGTGTCAGGAGCATTGTCAATCAGCACAACCAGGTTGTCAGTCTAATTATACTGCAAAAGAAACATCAAACCAACCATACTCTCCATCCTGTGCATTAACCTCATGGTGCTGTCATGGTTGCCAAGGCAAATATGTATCCTAGTTACTAGTATCCAACTCAATGTGAGGCAATGGTGCTTTAACAGGCAGCCTGAGACTGCTTCCTCCCTGGGAAATTATGAGAGTAAACTTAGTGGTGAACAGAACACCACAGCACAGTAGAAAGAGGGAGATTTGGGGAAAGAATGCTGAGGACTTATAAAGGGCATCAGACAAGATTAAAGAGCCAACAGTAACTGGAGAGGGATTGGACTCAAAGGTCCTTGAGCAAAGAATCTCTCTCTCTCACCATGAAAACAGGCATGCTTACCCTACCATAGCATCAAGAAAAATGAACCTGAGAAGGGAGACAGCAGAAACTTAGTAGAAAACTCAGGTAGAAGTTTAATGGATAGGAACGGAGATGACCAAGTTAGGACCAGTTGGTTATACACATGCAAAGTGAACTACATGGTTTAGGTTGTCCTGGAAGAAAATTTTATCACTTCGATGATCACTGCTCCTGTGGCTTTGAGGACTTGGGCTAACCCTGAAGTGGAACATGAATGATCTGGCCAGAGATGGGAGCATGCAGCCCTCCCTGTTCAAGCAGACTCCAGAGACTCATTCCCCTGAAAACAGGGTGCCATACTCTTCTCAGGCTCAGACTCTCAGGAAGCCTGTTTCTAGGACACTTGACTAGAATGCAAGCTAACAGCCATCAGCAAGATCAGTCTGACCTCTCAGAAGAAAGACAGTCACCAGGCCAGAGCCTCTTACACGCTTAGGCTAATCTCTGCTGTTAAACGATTTTCACAAGTCTACCTGTCATATGGGAACTTCTCAAGAAGTAGCTGGAAAATCATATCAAGATCAAGACTCAATATTTGTACTTATGGAGAAATTTTATAAACACAAAATTCTGAAAGAATTAAAGAAAACCTGCCCTATCACTTTTAAAGTAAACTAATGTGTCCTTTTTAAAAAAAAAAATCCCTAATACAGTAACATTTCAAAATAAAAATATTAGATACCAACAAATTCAGCCTGGTCCTTTTGAAGACAGGAAAAAATGAGAATCTGAGAGATTTGGCCAAAACATTTGCCAGAATGTGATTCAATTCTGACCCAAAATAAACAGGCTCCCTGGAGTGCAAGAGAAAATGAATTTGATTAAAACTAACATTATCATACTGAGCAGAAATTAAATATGACTAAAGAAGAAAGAAATGATTTTTAAGTTGCCTAAAGTCTTTTGTAAAAATGAGAAAGGAAATGAAAAAATAAATAATGAGCCATGAATGCAAATAGATACCACCATCTA
>NW_007220375.1:0-3438 GCF_000164805.1 Carlito syrichta | reverse complement strand
AAAAGGAGTTCAGAAACTTTTGTTTCTTTAGCTGGAGTCTCACTGTGTCACCCAGACTGGAGTGCCATGGCACACACACAGCCACCCCAGCATCGAACTGCTGGGCTCCATTGATCCTTCTGCCTCAGCCTTCCAAGTAATGGAAATACAATAATGTATACTGCACACTCATTTGTTTTGAGACTAAAAAGGAGGCTGTATAAATTCATTCACACACTTGTGATGAGAAACAGAAAATCCCCAGAGCATCCTCCAGCAGCAGAGTGACCTGTGGGTTGTGGGGCTAATGACTGAGTAGGAAGGAGATCTGTTTTGCATCACACATGCATTTATTTGAATGCATCTTTAACTCATGTGCATGCTGTTTTAATAACAGCAATACATGGAAAACACTTTTGTGGAACAGAGGGCTGCAAGCGTCAGAGCCTTTGAGGCACTGTTATTGAAACATGAACCTTGTAGAATAAAGAAAAGAGAGCTTCTCTTAGAGTAGACTCTATTCTGTGAACCACACCAGTTCCTGCCAGTACAACAACAGAGGTAAACCTCTCCAGGCACCTAGAGGGCCGAGCTCCACAACTCACCTCATCTCCATCACTTCCTGTTGCTTTCTTAATATTTACCTTTCCACTCTGAGACCTTTCTCTCCTTGGTTATGATCTAGTATCTGGGAGAAAAAAAAGGATGATTAGGCCCAAATGAGTGAATTTGAATCTGGGCAACTCACAGACAAAGACAGGGAGACAGTGAATAAATGTGAAATGAAAACTTCCTACCCCAAACCATAATTGCATTCAGAGAACTTCCCCAGGCATGAGAAAGCAATAAGCCAGACAACAGACTTTCACAGTGGCAGCTGGGGAACAGATGAAAGGAGTATGCTTTTTGTAAAGCCAATGAGGCCGTAGAAGTCTGTTGAAGGATTATGTCTAGGAAGATCAAACCCCATGGTCTGCCCCACCACTTTGCCTGCAGAATCCAGAGAAAGTCTGCTTGCAGAAACACTGGTTTTGTGGACTGTGAGTATACACATTGGCTTACAAGTGACAGGAACAGGATTCTTCCCCAGAGCAACCAAGCCACATGCCACTATACCTCTGTTCTGGCAATTTGGAGCAGAGTCCAAGTCAGGTTGCTGGAACAGAAGACCTGCAGGTTTCTCCACCTCAGCAGTCTTGATACAGGAGTACAAGGCTGTTTTGGAGATGGAGACATCTGCTGGGTGAGTGGACTCTCTCTGTAGAATGGTTTTTAGTTTTTAAAAAAGTTAACATTAATCACATGACAAAAAGGATTACATTCATCATCTCATGAATGGGTAAGTTCTATGGTTTTGAAACAGAACATCGAAAGTATGAGAAAATGCAAAGACTAATGAACAGGAAATGCCAAGTGCAGTCTATGGGGACCTGTCATTTTGCAACACCTGTGCAGGCACATAAAGGGGCTAATGGCAGAGGCCCCTGCAACTCTGAGCCCTTGGAGTCGAGTGTGTTTAGTACCTGTTTATCACTGCCATTTATCAGATGCAGAGCCACTTAGGCACAGCACATAAGAGCCAAGATCACAATTCAGCAGACTCCACTTCCAAAATAAAACCTTCATGTTGAAAGGTGTTGAATTCTACTCTATGTCAGCCTGGACTTGAATAACCACAGATGTAATCATTTTTCATAAGACTATTTTCACTTCCATGTTGGGGGCATTTGTTTTGCTCTGTTTGAAAGAATGTGGTTCACATAAAGCTTAAGGCCTACCATAGTTGTCAATGAATGTCACCTTCAGCAAGTTAGTGTTTCCAGACTTGAGTTATGTTGCCACTAAGTCTGTTATGTCAATGGGAAAATCTTAAACAGGTCAATGACAACCCTCAACAGGAGGTATGATCCACCATCCCACTCCACCCAACTGACATTGATTTGAGAGTTTAGCCTTTGTAGAGGACAGTCAGTAGCCTCCTGGAAGTGTGGAGTGCTTTGAGTTTATTCTTCCCTTTGCACAAAATGCTCGGCCATTTCCAACACAGTTGAAATGTAGTGTCAGGAGCATTGTCAATCAGCACAACCAGGTTGTCAGTCTAATTATACTGCAAAAGAAACATCAAACCAACCATACTCTCCATCCTGTGCATTAACCTCATGGTGCTGTCATGGTTGCCAAGGCAAATATGTATCCTAGTTACTAGTATCCAACTCAATGTGAGGCAATGGTGCTTTAACAGGCAGCCTGAGACTGCTTCCTCCCTGGGAAATTATGAGAGTAAACTTAGTGGTGAACAGAACACCACAGCACAGTAGAAAGAGGGAGATTTGGGGAAAGAATGCTGAGGACTTATAAAGGGCATCAGACAAGATTAAAGAGCCAACAGTAACTGGAGAGGGATTGGACTCAAAGGTCCTTGAGCAAAGAATCTCTCTCTCTCACCATGAAAACAGGCATGCTTACCCTACCATAGCATCAAGAAAAATGAACCTGAGAAGGGAGACAGCAGAAACTTAGTAGAAAACTCAGGTAGAAGTTTAATGGATAGGAACGGAGATGACCAAGTTAGGACCAGTTGGTTATACACATGCAAAGTGAACTACATGGTTTAGGTTGTCCTGGAAGAAAATTTTATCACTTCGATGATCACTGCTCCTGTGGCTTTGAGGACTTGGGCTAACCCTGAAGTGGAACATGAATGATCTGGCCAGAGATGGGAGCATGCAGCCCTCCCTGTTCAAGCAGACTCCAGAGACTCATTCCCCTGAAAACAGGGTGCCATACTCTTCTCAGGCTCAGACTCTCAGGAAGCCTGTTTCTAGGACACTTGACTAGAATGCAAGCTAACAGCCATCAGCAAGATCAGTCTGACCTCTCAGAAGAAAGACAGTCACCAGGCCAGAGCCTCTTACACGCTTAGGCTAATCTCTGCTGTTAAACGATTTTCACAAGTCTACCTGTCATATGGGAACTTCTCAAGAAGTAGCTGGAAAATCATATCAAGATCAAGACTCAATATTTGTACTTATGGAGAAATTTTATAAACACAAAATTCTGAAAGAATTAAAGAAAACCTGCCCTATCACTTTTAAAGTAAACTAATGTGTCCTTTTTAAAAAAAAAAATCCCTAATACAGTAACATTTCAAAATAAAAATATTAGATACCAACAAATTCAGCCTGGTCCTTTTGAAGACAGGAAAAAATGAGAATCTGAGAGATTTGGCCAAAACATTTGCCAGAATGTGATTCAATTCTGACCCAAAATAAACAGGCTCCCTGGAGTGCAAGAGAAAATGAATTTGATTAAAACTAACATTATCATACTGAGCAGAAATTAAATATGACTAAAGAAGAAAGAAATGATTTTTAAGTTGCCTAAAGTCTTTTGTAAAAATGAGAAAGGAAATGAAAAAATAAATAATGAGCCATGAATGCAAATAGATACCACCATCTA
>NW_007220374.1:0-3505 GCF_000164805.1 Carlito syrichta | reverse complement strand
CACCCAGACTGGAGTGCCATGGCACACACACAGCCACCCCAGCATCGAACTGCTGGGCTCCATTGATCCTTCTGCCTCAGCCTTCCAAGTAATGGAAATACAATAATGTATACTGCACACTCATTTGTTTTGAGACTAAAAAGGAGGCTGTATAAATTCATTCACACACTTGTGATGAGAAACAGAAAATCCCCAGAGCATCCTCCAGCAGCAGAGTGACCTGTGGGTTGTGGGGCTAATGACTGAGTAGGAAGGAGATCTGTTTTGCATCACACATGCATTTATTTGAATGCATCTTTAACTCATGTGCATGCTGTTTTAATAACAGCAATACATGGAAAACACTTTTGTGGAACAGAGGGCTGCAAGCGTCAGAGCCTTTGAGGCACTGTTATTGAAACATGAACCTTGTAGAATAAAGAAAAGAGAGCTTCTCTTAGAGTAGACTCTATTCTGTGAACCACACCAGTTCCTGCCAGTACAACAACAGAGGTAAACCTCTCCAGGCACCTAGAGGGCCGAGCTCCACAACTCACCTCATCTCCATCACTTCCTGTTGCTTTCTTAATATTTACCTTTCCACTCTGAGACCTTTCTCTCCTTGGTTATGATCTAGTATCTGGGAGAAAAAAAAGGATGATTAGGCCCAAATGAGTGAATTTGAATCTGGGCAACTCACAGACAAAGACAGGGAGACAGTGAATAAATGTGAAATGAAAACTTCCTACCCCAAACCATAATTGCATTCAGAGAACTTCCCCAGGCATGAGAAAGCAATAAGCCAGACAACAGACTTTCACAGTGGCAGCTGGGGAACAGATGAAAGGAGTATGCTTTTTGTAAAGCCAATGAGGCCGTAGAAGTCTGTTGAAGGATTATGTCTAGGAAGATCAAACCCCATGGTCTGCCCCACCACTTTGCCTGCAGAATCCAGAGAAAGTCTGCTTGCAGAAACACTGGTTTTGTGGACTGTGAGTATACACATTGGCTTACAAGTGACAGGAACAGGATTCTTCCCCAGAGCAACCAAGCCACATGCCACTATACCTCTGTTCTGGCAATTTGGAGCAGAGTCCAAGTCAGGTTGCTGGAACAGAAGACCTGCAGGTTTCTCCACCTCAGCAGTCTTGATACAGGAGTACAAGGCTGTTTTGGAGATGGAGACATCTGCTGGGTGAGTGGACTCTCTCTGTAGAATGGTTTTTAGTTTTTAAAAAAGTTAACATTAATCACATGACAAAAAGGATTACATTCATCATCTCATGAATGGGTAAGTTCTATGGTTTTGAAACAGAACATCGAAAGTATGAGAAAATGCAAAGACTAATGAACAGGAAATGCCAAGTGCAGTCTATGGGGACCTGTCATTTTGCAACACCTGTGCAGGCACATAAAGGGGCTAATGGCAGAGGCCCCTGCAACTCTGAGCCCTTGGAGTCGAGTGTGTTTAGTACCTGTTTATCACTGCCATTTATCAGATGCAGAGCCACTTAGGCACAGCACATAAGAGCCAAGATCACAATTCAGCAGACTCCACTTCCAAAATAAAACCTTCATGTTGAAAGGTGTTGAATTCTACTCTATGTCAGCCTGGACTTGAATAACCACAGATGTAATCATTTTTCATAAGACTATTTTCACTTCCATGTTGGGGGCATTTGTTTTGCTCTGTTTGAAAGAATGTGGTTCACATAAAGCTTAAGGCCTACCATAGTTGTCAATGAATGTCACCTTCAGCAAGTTAGTGTTTCCAGACTTGAGTTATGTTGCCACTAAGTCTGTTATGTCAATGGGAAAATCTTAAACAGGTCAATGACAACCCTCAACAGGAGGTATGATCCACCATCCCACTCCACCCAACTGACATTGATTTGAGAGTTTAGCCTTTGTAGAGGACAGTCAGTAGCCTCCTGGAAGTGTGGAGTGCTTTGAGTTTATTCTTCCCTTTGCACAAAATGCTCGGCCATTTCCAACACAGTTGAAATGTAGTGTCAGGAGCATTGTCAATCAGCACAACCAGGTTGTCAGTCTAATTATACTGCAAAAGAAACATCAAACCAACCATACTCTCCATCCTGTGCATTAACCTCATGGTGCTGTCATGGTTGCCAAGGCAAATATGTATCCTAGTTACTAGTATCCAACTCAATGTGAGGCAATGGTGCTTTAACAGGCAGCCTGAGACTGCTTCCTCCCTGGGAAATTATGAGAGTAAACTTAGTGGTGAACAGAACACCACAGCACAGTAGAAAGAGGGAGATTTGGGGAAAGAATGCTGAGGACTTATAAAGGGCATCAGACAAGATTAAAGAGCCAACAGTAACTGGAGAGGGATTGGACTCAAAGGTCCTTGAGCAAAGAATCTCTCTCTCTCACCATGAAAACAGGCATGCTTACCCTACCATAGCATCAAGAAAAATGAACCTGAGAAGGGAGACAGCAGAAACTTAGTAGAAAACTCAGGTAGAAGTTTAATGGATAGGAACGGAGATGACCAAGTTAGGACCAGTTGGTTATACACATGCAAAGTGAACTACATGGTTTAGGTTGTCCTGGAAGAAAATTTTATCACTTCGATGATCACTGCTCCTGTGGCTTTGAGGACTTGGGCTAACCCTGAAGTGGAACATGAATGATCTGGCCAGAGATGGGAGCATGCAGCCCTCCCTGTTCAAGCAGACTCCAGAGACTCATTCCCCTGAAAACAGGGTGCCATACTCTTCTCAGGCTCAGACTCTCAGGAAGCCTGTTTCTAGGACACTTGACTAGAATGCAAGCTAACAGCCATCAGCAAGATCAGTCTGACCTCTCAGAAGAAAGACAGTCACCAGGCCAGAGCCTCTTACACGCTTAGGCTAATCTCTGCTGTTAAACGATTTTCACAAGTCTACCTGTCATATGGGAACTTCTCAAGAAGTAGCTGGAAAATCATATCAAGATCAAGACTCAATATTTGTACTTATGGAGAAATTTTATAAACACAAAATTCTGAAAGAATTAAAGAAAACCTGCCCTATCACTTTTAAAGGAAACTAATGTGTCCTTTTTAAAAAAAAAATCCCTAATACAGTAACATTTCAAAATAAAAATATTAGATACCAACAAATTCAGTCTGGTCCTTTTGAAGACAGGAAAAAATGAGAATCTGAGAAATTTGGCCAAAACATTTGCTAGAATGTGATTCAATTCTGACCCAAAATAAACAGGCTCCCTGGAGTGCAAGAGAAAATGAATTTGATTAAAACTAACATTATCATACTGAGCAGAAATTAAATATGACTAAAGAAGAAAGAAATGATTTTTAAGTTGCCTAAAGTCTTTTGTAAAAATGAGAAAGGAAATGAAAAAATAAATAATGAGCCATGAATGCAAATAGATACCACCATCTAGAGTGATTCACTGTCACCCTTCATCTCAACCACCTGATGTTTTCAATAAAAGCACAGATAGCTTCAGAACCCTCCTGAATACTACCTGAGTATCTGCATGTTAATGAGATTCATCG
>NW_007220373.1:0-738 GCF_000164805.1 Carlito syrichta | reverse complement strand
AAGACAGTCACCAGGCCAGAGCCTCTTACACGCTTAGGCTAATCTCTGCTGTTAAACGATTTTCACAAGTCTACCTGTCATATGGGAACTTCTCAAGAAGTAGCTGGAAAATCATATCAAGATCAAGACTCAATATTTGTACTTATGGAGAAATTTTATAAACACAAAATTCTGAAAGAATTAAAGAAAACCTGCCCTATCACTTTTAAAGGAAACTAATGTGTCCTTTTTAAAAAAAAAATCCCTAATACAGTAACATTTCAAAATAAAAATATTAGATACCAACAAATTCAGCCTGGTCCTTTTGAAGACAGGAAAAAATGAGAATCTGAGAAATTTGGCCAAAACATTTGCCAGAATGTGATTCAATTCTGACCCAAAATAAACAGGCTCCCTGGAGTGCAAGAGAAAATGAATTTGATTAAAACTAACATTATCATACTGAGCAGAAATTAAATATGACTAAAGAAGACAGAAATGATTTTTAAGTTGCCTAAAGTCTTTTGTAAAAATGAGAAAGGAAATGAAAAAATAAATAATGAGCCATGAATGCAAATAGATACCACCATCTAGAGTGATTCACTGTCACCCTTCATCTCAACCACCTGATGTTTTCAATAAAAGCACAGATAGCTTCAGAACCCTCCTGAATTACTACCTGAGTATCTGCATGTTAATGAGATTCATCGTATACATCCTGTCTTTCCCTTACAATAAATAATTGTGTTTAACTGAAAT
>NW_007220372.1:0-3645 GCF_000164805.1 Carlito syrichta | reverse complement strand
CACCCAGACTGGAGTGCCATGGCACACACACAGCCACCCCAGCATCGAACTGCTGGGCTCCATTGATCCTTCTGCCTCAGCCTTCCAAGTAATGGAAATACAATAATGTATACTGCACACTCATTTGTTTTGAGACTAAAAAGGAGGCTGTATAAATTCATTCACACACTTGTGATGAGAAACAGAAAATCCCCAGAGCATCCTCCAGCAGCAGAGTGACCTGTGGGTTGTGGGGCTAATGACTGAGTAGGAAGGAGATCTGTTTTGCATCACACATGCATTTATTTGAATGCATCTTTAACTCATGTGCATGCTGTTTTAATAACAGCAATACATGGAAAACACTTTTGTGGAACAGAGGGCTGCAAGCGTCAGAGCCTTTGAGGCACTGTTATTGAAACATGAACCTTGTAGAATAAAGAAAAGAGAGCTTCTCTTAGAGTAGACTCTATTCTGTGAACCACACCAGTTCCTGCCAGTACAACAACAGAGGTAAACCTCTCCAGGCACCTAGAGGGCCGAGCTCCACAACTCACCTCATCTCCATCACTTCCTGTTGCTTTCTTAATATTTACCTTTCCACTCTGAGACCTTTCTCTCCTTGGTTATGATCTAGTATCTGGGAGAAAAAAAAGGATGATTAGGCCCAAATGAGTGAATTTGAATCTGGGCAACTCACAGACAAAGACAGGGAGACAGTGAATAAATGTGAAATGAAAACTTCCTACCCCAAACCATAATTGCATTCAGAGAACTTCCCCAGGCATGAGAAAGCAATAAGCCAGACAACAGACTTTCACAGTGGCAGCTGGGGAACAGATGAAAGGAGTATGCTTTTTGTAAAGCCAATGAGGCCGTAGAAGTCTGTTGAAGGATTATGTCTAGGAAGATCAAACCCCATGGTCTGCCCCACCACTTTGCCTGCAGAATCCAGAGAAAGTCTGCTTGCAGAAACACTGGTTTTGTGGACTGTGAGTATACACATTGGCTTACAAGTGACAGGAACAGGATTCTTCCCCAGAGCAACCAAGCCACATGCCACTATACCTCTGTTCTGGCAATTTGGAGCAGAGTCCAAGTCAGGTTGCTGGAACAGAAGACCTGCAGGTTTCTCCACCTCAGCAGTCTTGATACAGGAGTACAAGGCTGTTTTGGAGATGGAGACATCTGCTGGGTGAGTGGACTCTCTCTGTAGAATGGTTTTTAGTTTTTAAAAAAGTTAACATTAATCACATGACAAAAAGGATTACATTCATCATCTCATGAATGGGTAAGTTCTATGGTTTTGAAACAGAACATCGAAAGTATGAGAAAATGCAAAGACTAATGAACAGGAAATGCCAAGTGCAGTCTATGGGGACCTGTCATTTTGCAACACCTGTGCAGGCACATAAAGGGGCTAATGGCAGAGGCCCCTGCAACTCTGAGCCCTTGGAGTCGAGTGTGTTTAGTACCTGTTTATCACTGCCATTTATCAGATGCAGAGCCACTTAGGCACAGCACATAAGAGCCAAGATCACAATTCAGCAGACTCCACTTCCAAAATAAAACCTTCATGTTGAAAGGTGTTGAATTCTACTCTATGTCAGCCTGGACTTGAATAACCACAGATGTAATCATTTTTCATAAGACTATTTTCACTTCCATGTTGGGGGCATTTGTTTTGCTCTGTTTGAAAGAATGTGGTTCACATAAAGCTTAAGGCCTACCATAGTTGTCAATGAATGTCACCTTCAGCAAGTTAGTGTTTCCAGACTTGAGTTATGTTGCCACTAAGTCTGTTATGTCAATGGGAAAATCTTAAACAGGTCAATGACAACCCTCAACAGGAGGTATGATCCACCATCCCACTCCACCCAACTGACATTGATTTGAGAGTTTAGCCTTTGTAGAGGACAGTCAGTAGCCTCCTGGAAGTGTGGAGTGCTTTGAGTTTATTCTTCCCTTTGCACAAAATGCTCGGCCATTTCCAACACAGTTGAAATGTAGTGTCAGGAGCATTGTCAATCAGCACAACCAGGTTGTCAGTCTAATTATACTGCAAAAGAAACATCAAACCAACCATACTCTCCATCCTGTGCATTAACCTCATGGTGCTGTCATGGTTGCCAAGGCAAATATGTATCCTAGTTACTAGTATCCAACTCAATGTGAGGCAATGGTGCTTTAACAGGCAGCCTGAGACTGCTTCCTCCCTGGGAAATTATGAGAGTAAACTTAGTGGTGAACAGAACACCACAGCACAGTAGAAAGAGGGAGATTTGGGGAAAGAATGCTGAGGACTTATAAAGGGCATCAGACAAGATTAAAGAGCCAACAGTAACTGGAGAGGGATTGGACTCAAAGGTCCTTGAGCAAAGAATCTCTCTCTCTCACCATGAAAACAGGCATGCTTACCCTACCATAGCATCAAGAAAAATGAACCTGAGAAGGGAGACAGCAGAAACTTAGTAGAAAACTCAGGTAGAAGTTTAATGGATAGGAACGGAGATGACCAAGTTAGGACCAGTTGGTTATACACATGCAAAGTGAACTACATGGTTTAGGTTGTCCTGGAAGAAAATTTTATCACTTCGATGATCACTGCTCCTGTGGCTTTGAGGACTTGGGCTAACCCTGAAGTGGAACATGAATGATCTGGCCAGAGATGGGAGCATGCAGCCCTCCCTGTTCAAGCAGACTCCAGAGACTCATTCCCCTGAAAACAGGGTGCCATACTCTTCTCAGGCTCAGACTCTCAGGAAGCCTGTTTCTAGGACACTTGACTAGAATGCAAGCTAACAGCCATCAGCAAGATCAGTCTGACCTCTCAGAAGAAAGACAGTCACCAGGCCAGAGCCTCTTACACGCTTAGGCTAATCTCTGCTGTTAAACGATTTTCACAAGTCTACCTGTCATATGGGAACTTCTCAAGAAGTAGCTGGAAAATCATATCAAGATCAAGACCCAATATTTGTACTTATGGAGAAATTTTATAAACACAAAATTCTGAAAGAATTAAAGAAAACCTGCCCTATCACTTTTAAAGTAAACTAATGTGTCCTTTTAAAAAAAAAAAATCCCTAATACAGTAACATTTCAAAATAAAAATATTAGATACCAACAAATTCAGCCTGGTCCTTTTGAAGACAGGAAAAAATGAGAATCTGAGAGATTTGGCCAAAACATTTGCCAGAATGTGATTCAATTCTGACCCAAAATAAACAGGCTCCCTGGAGTGCAAGAGAAAATGAATTTGATTAAAACTAACATTATCATACTGAGCAGAAATTAAATATGACTAAAGAAGAAAGAAATGATTTTTAAGTTGCCTAAAGTCTTTTGTAAAAATGAGAAAGGAAATGAAAAAATAAATAATGAGCCATGAATGCAAATAGATACCACCATCTAGAGTGATTCACTGTCACCCTTCATCTCAACCACCTGATGTTTTCAATAAAAGCACAGATAGCTTCAGAACCCTCCTGAATTACTACCTGAGTATCTGCATGTTAATGAGATTCATCGTATACATCCTGTCTTTCCCTTACAATAAATAATTGTGTTTAACTGAAATTAATAGGTTTGACTCTCACTGATATTATAGAACAGATATTTTCAGATTAAGCTTTCCATTACAAATCCCCCACTTGTCACTCTAGAGGG
>NW_007220371.1:0-733 GCF_000164805.1 Carlito syrichta | reverse complement strand
TTGCTTCCTTCCTGAAGCTTGTTATTTGTATGGTCTTGTTCCTAAGTGATCCAGACACCTCCTTCAGTCTTTACATTAGGTCCCCCTAACCCAGAAAGGATAACAGCTTCAGGGATCACAACCAATATTTGTGATACACACAGTAACACATCCCCATTGTGTCTTGTAACCCTCTGAAAGTCACACAGACCTGACATTCAGGTACTATCCAGCCTGTACTCCAGTGACCCCAGTCAGATCCTCCCCAGTAGGATATAGCACAGTTGAATTCATTTTGACCAGAAGATGTGGAAGGAAATTAATAATGAGGCCACAGTTTGACACCCCAGCCCGAGGACATTTCCTCATTTCTAACATTTTCTA
The DNA here is from genome assembly GCF_000164805.1 of Carlito syrichta. Classification (NCBI taxonomy): domain Eukaryota; kingdom Metazoa; phylum Chordata; class Mammalia; order Primates; family Tarsiidae; genus Carlito; species Carlito syrichta. The sequence goes on along the minus strand of NW_007220371.1, from coordinate 370 downwards.
AGTGAGATAGAGAAAACTCTGCTGCCATTGGTCAAAGGCTGGCTCAGCTCTCCATCACCCCAAAGAGAAATGTAAGTCGAAGCTGTCCTAAGAAACAACTAGAAAATCACCCCCACTCTATTTCATGTTGATTTTCATCCACTCAATATGGTAATTTTTTGTTCTAAGTGACTTCAATTTTGTGTTAGCAACAGCTTCAAACCAAGCTGCCAAAAAGACTGAGCTGTGTCAATTGCAGTCAAAATATATGGACAGAAAAAAGGGCAAACTGGAGACACAGCTGCTATTTCCTCTTTCCATGGATCAGCAGTCTCCAATGGAGTGAGGGACAACTGAGCATCTATATGAAAAAGAAACCTAGCTGGGCTTG
>NW_007220370.1:0-4102 GCF_000164805.1 Carlito syrichta | reverse complement strand
GGGATCACAACCAATATTTGTGATATACACAGTAACACATCCCCATTGTGTCTTGTAACCCTCTGAAAGTCACACAGACCTGACATTCAGGTACTATCCAGCCTGTACTCCAGTGACCCCAGTCAGATCCTCCCCAGTAGGATATAGCACAGTTGAATTCATTTTGACCAGAAGATGTGGAAGAAATTAATAATGAGGCTGCAGTTCGACACCCCAGCCCGAGGACATTTCCTCATTTCTAACATTTTCTAAGTGAGATAGAGAAAACTCTGCTGCCATTGGTCAAAGGCTGGCTCAGCTCTCCATCACCCCAAAGAGAAATGTAAGTCGAAGCTGTCCTAAGAAACAACTAGAAAATCACCCCCACTCTATTTCATGTTGATTTTCATCCACTCAATATGGTAATTTTTTGCTCTAAGTGACTTCAATTTTGTGTTAGCAACAGCTTCAAACCAAGCTGCCAAAAAGACTGAGCTGTGTCAATTGCAGTCAAAATATATGGACAGAAAAAAGGGCAAACTGGAGACACAGCTGCTATTTCCTCTTTCCATGGATCAGCAGTCTCCAATGGAGTGAGGGACAACTGAGCATCTATATGAAAAAGAAACCTAGCCGGGCTTGGTGGCTCAGCCTGTAATCCCACACCTTTGGGAGGCTGAGGTGAGTGGATTGCCTGAGCCCACAAGTTTGAGACCCACCTGGGCAACAAGACCTCATCTCTACAATAAATAAAAAAAAAAAGCTGGGCGTGGTAGCACATGCCTGTAATTCCGGCTACTTGGAAGACTGAGGCGGAAGGATCACCAGAGCCCAGCAGGTCCAGGCTGCGGTGGCTGGGAGGAGCCATTGCACTACAGTCTGGGTGACAGAGTGAGACTCCAACTCAAAAAAAAAAAGAAAGAGAAAGAAACCCATAGGGACCTAACTGGGCTAAGGCCATGGATGACCCTGAGGCTAGGTAGCCATAGGCACATGAAATCTACTTCCCATGGGCCAGTGTCACTAGTTAATATACTTTTTACAAAAGTGATGTGTGTTACTATGATAGAAAAAACGTTCCTTACACCCCAAGGCGGTCCTACCCCAATAGAATATTCCTTTGAGCATACACTTCTGAAATACAGAAGAAGGTGGCTTGGGCTGCCTCCCTGATCCACATTCAGAGGATTCATGTAACATTATTTTCTATATCAGAATCGGGATACATGGTCTGAGAACAGGCTGTAACTGACAGAAAGTCAACTCCTGGCCAGTATTTGTATTCAAAGGCATCACGGGCTCACTATCAGAGAAGAAGGCAGTAGGACCAAGACATTGGGTGCATACCATACTCAATCTGAACTACTTATCAGAAACTTCTGGACAGGAACACACTGTACTTACAGTAACTAAACTTCAGGCAATTCATTCTATCTATAATCTACTACCCAAAGACATCAAGAAATAAACTTAGCAGGGGTAAAAATCCTCTCTGCTCAAATCTTTCTAAACATCTTGCTTTCTTGGAAATTCAACCAAAGTTTATGTTTTGTCAATGAGAACAAGGATACTATCCACCTGTATTGATGTCCTTGTCTTTTCTCAGGGTTCTGCTATTCCCGGTACAGATATCCACAATGTGACCACTTTCTGTCTCTGAGAGGGGTCTCCCTGTTGGCTACAGCCAGGGAGAACACATTGGGGGCCCCTCAGGGCAGGCACATCAACTGGAATACCTGCTCCTGTACTGGTGACAGGAGATGGAGACACCATGGCTCCCTCTGCAATGAGCTGTTACTCGAGACAGGCAGGCCAGGGGCTCCCACTTGCAGACCTGATTTTAGTCCCCACCAACTGGCAAACCACTGTCATACAGCTTCATTTTCCATCTGTGAAACAGGACTTGGCATTTGCCTACTGCAGAGAGATGCTGTTGAGTACTTCATTAGGTAACAGAGGCAAAAATGAAGTGTTAGCTAATAGAAGCAGTTTTTTTTCTTTTAGGGACTGAGTCTTGCTATGTTATAGGCTGATTTTGAACTCCTGTGCTCAAGAAATCCCTCCCATCTCAGCTTCCCAAGTTAGCAGTTTTCTTTGAGAGCATACCTACTATATACCAGTCATGGTGCTGCTCTCTGAACACCCACTGCCTATAGCCCTCACAGCAAACTGCAAACTTGTGGTTATTGGCTTCATCTCACAGACAGAAAAACTGAGGCTCCTAGAGATTCACTAACTCATTGAAAGCTACAGAGCACAAGTGGCCAAGTCCTGGTATGACATGTCAGGTTGACCATGGTCAACTTGGGGTAGGGCGAAGGGGTGGGAACAGGGGATGGCCACTCAGAGACTGTGGCCCCCACCGCAGCCCTGAAAGGCTGCACTTGATCTACATGTCATCGTCAGCAACTCATTCAAATTGTTAAGAAAAAAAATAACCCAAAGTTGAAAGCCAGACAAAAATATTTCTACATGCCTTGTCAATATCATACTCCATGCTAAAAGCAGGGGTTGGCAAACACCACCAGCCAGATGGACCACAGTCTTTTTAGCTTTTTAAAAATAGTTAGCTGGGGGTGGTAGCGCATGTCTATAGTTCTAGTTACTTGGAAGGCTGAGGTGGAAGGATCACTGGAGACCAGCAGGTCAAAGCTGGGGTGGCCATGAGTGTGCAACTGCACTCCAGCCTGGGTGACAGAGTGAGACTCCAACTCAAAAAAAAAGTTTTACTGGAACATTGAACCCTGAAATATTTACTATCTGCCCTTTAAGGAAAGGATTGCTGACGTTAGGTCTAATGTCTCAGGTTCACTTACTATTTATTATTGATTATAGCCTCAATCTCACTGAAGTTAGATGTTAACTTGTAGAAAACAGAAAAGCTTCAAATTATTTTTGCTCAGTAGAGAAGCAAATGATTTCTGTAGGGAGAATAATGAATTCAAAGCTGATTATTTCTTTTTTGCTTGGTTGAGTCAGTACTAACCAGTTTTATATCTAACTCAGCTTTCTTACTCTGGCTTATTAATGCCACTGACTTCACACATTGGCTTCTCATATTCTCCTCCATTTAACCAGCACTGCCATCCCACTGCTTCCCACATTGTAGAGTTAAACAGATCTTAGACATGTGCTCAGTATACACTTATGTAAGAGCTACACTTTTGGCTTCTTGAAAATGATGTTTTGTTGGACACCAGTGATGCCTGCCTGATGGAGAGTTAGCAAAGCAGCTTTTGGACCACAGTGGCACACACAACATTCTCAGGAGCAGGTGCACTACAGCAGCAAACCAGTACCTTGATGTCCTGATGCCTGCAGGAAGCCAGAGCAATCTGCTTGGTCAGCTTCAGGGCTTCTATCTGCATGACGCCAAACTCTAACTCCCCCTGCCTGTGGGTGGGGTGTGTGCAATCCTCAGAGAAATGCATCAAGACAGAAGTCAGTGTTCTCCACATCCCAGAAATACATGTGCCATGTAAATGTATCATAACAGTACTTGTGAATAACACACGTTCCGCCCTTCTTTCACAATGAACACCTCAGCATTTACTTTCCTTTTAAAAAAATTGCCCTTTGGAATGTCTGCCAGGAAGTATTATGCAGTTACATATAAAGTGATTTTCAAAATAGGGTGGAAACTTTTACTGTACTTTAAAGAATTTTTTTCTTTTGTTTTTGCAATGTAAGGTTGACCAACAATTTCCATGAATGAAACTGAATCTCTCAAGTGTCTGTTAACAAACTCTCTAGGTTTGTTCTGAATGTCCTAGTCTAGAAGATGTCAAATTAATTGCAGAGATCATTGTTTTTGGATCCAGATGCAAGACCGAGCCCAGATTTTATCTCAATGGGAGTCTGAGATAGCCCCGTATGTATACACAGCTTGGTTCAACAGTGATTTAATAGCCTTGGTTCATTGAATACATCACAGAAACTGCTTTGGCTATCAATACTCCTGAAAAAGAACTGATAGGGCCCAATTTCCAAATTGAAATGGAAATGGTTTGTTCAATATACAATCATGCATTTTATACAACTTTGGCATCTTGGGTAAAGAACATCATCTAACAGTCTCTGAGGGGAAGATGTTTCACTGGGAACAAGCTCAGCAGTTCCTCAT
>NW_007220369.1:0-552 GCF_000164805.1 Carlito syrichta | reverse complement strand
TAATTCTCACCATAACAAAGCAAAGGAGTTTTATTGGTTCCACTTTGAGTAAAACAAATGGTTGGCAGATGTTCAAATGCTCCTTTAATCACGAAAGAATTTGAATCCAGACCTGAAGTGAGATTTAACACCTGGTCTTTTCAATATGCTGTGCATTGCCTACGGTTTTTTCCATTACATTTGTCTTTGTCCAAGGGCTCTTGACCTTGATATGCCCAGAATCTCTACCTGGATCTTTAATTTTCTTTCCTGGTCTTCGGGCCTGAATTCTCATTCTGGATCCTGCTCTCCCTGGACTCTTACCTGATGTCCACCTGCTCGCCTAGTGTCCTTTATTTTTCTCAGATCTTCTAAAAGTCTTTGATTGGATCTCTAGCATACAGTATTTTCCAACACCCCCATCGAATACAGTTAAGTCGCTGGCTCTGGATTTTCAGAGCAAGCCTGCTACCAAGTCCACTCTCTGACTCATGCTAGGCCATTTTTGTGGGTCCTGCTCATGCCCCAATATGTCAAGGTGATTTCTCTGCCCATGGGAGCAGAGCTTCTAAA
>NW_007220368.1:0-769 GCF_000164805.1 Carlito syrichta | reverse complement strand
TTTTATTTATATAAGATGCATCAATGTACGTTTCAAGTGAAATCGCACTTGCTGTATTATAAATGGAAGTGCAGTCAGATGCTGTTGCGAAGCTGTGGTCACAATTAAGTGCTAAGGTGTGCTTCCTGGTATATGTATGAGAGCTGTGTAGATGTCATGCCAAAAAATATATGAAACTTGGCTAGTTAAAAAAAAAGTTGCTCTTGAGCATGGGTTGTGAAGTTGGCTTTCCTTCTTTGTGTCTACTATAACTGTTCAGCTAACAAGTCAAACAATATGGATTTGCATCTCTCTTGTTAAGCATTATCTACACCCACTCCAAAAGTTGAAATATCCCAACTCATTTATTTTTTTAAAAGTACACCACTGAAGATGATACAAGAGCACAGCAAAATACTATCTCTACCAGGGATCTTCTCTCCATTGGGACGAAGCAATTTCTCTACCCTGCCCTATTCTTGACCCATGTTAGCTGTGTTTCTTTGATGCCAGACATTTTTAATGGGAATATATGCCAAAGACTCCAGGGGGTTCAACCTACCAGTTTCTCTTTCTCCTGGGCACAGAGCTGAACTACAATTTCCAGCTGGTTTTATAGTTAAGTATGACCATAGAATATGAGTAGGAGTAATTTTAATGATTTCAGGCCTGAATCCTTAAAATCTTCTGCAAAATCATATACTCTCCCTCTTCTGTTGTCTGCTCACTGAATATCAACGTTCAGGAGATCTTGAAAGACATGTGTCAAAGATGACAAGGTGTCCATCAG
>NW_007220367.1:0-3967 GCF_000164805.1 Carlito syrichta | reverse complement strand
TCATTCTCTTTACGTGATATATAATGTCGATTGTTTTCAGTTTATTGAACCATCCTTGCATCTCTGGAATAAATCCCATATCTTTTTGAAGTATCTTGTCAAGGATTTCTGCATCTATGTTAATCAGAATATTGATCTCTCGCTTTCTTTTTTGTTGTGTCCTTGTCTATTTTTGGTATGAGGTTGATACTGGCCTCATAGAATGAGTTAAGGGAAATTCCTTCCTCCTTGATTTTTTGGAATGGTTTCAAGAGGACTGTATTTGTTCTTCTTTGTATGTTTGGTAGAATTCAGCCGTGACTCCATCTGGTCCTGGATTTTGTTGTTGTTGTTGGGAAATTTGTTATTTCAATCTTGCTGAATCAATCTGATTTCTTCCTGGTTCAATCTTGGGAGGCTGTGTATTTCCAGGAATTTATCCATTTCCTCTAGGTTTTCTAGTTTGTGAGTACATAGTTATTCAAAATAGTTTCTGATTTTTTTTGTATTTTTGTGGTATCAGTTGTAATGTCTCTTTTTTCATTTCTGACTGCGTATATTTGGATTTATTTTCTTGTCTAGACTAACTAGTGGTTTATCAACTTTTTTAATCTTTTTGAAAATCAATTTTTTGTTACATTGATCCTTTGTATTTCTTTTCTCTCTCTCTCTCTCTCTCTCTTTTTTTTTTTTGGTTGCTATTTTATTTAGCTCTGTTCTGATCTTTGTTATTTATTTCCCTTGCCAAGTTTGGATTTGGTTTGTTCTTTTTTTTCTAGTTACTTGAGGTGTGATGTTAGGTTGTTTATTTGTGGTCTCTCTACTTTACTAATGTAGGCATTTCATGCTATAAATGGGAAGTTACCTTAAATATAATTGTTATTTCAGAGAAAGAGTGGATCGGTTTCCATAAGTCAGATGATGACCAAAATACACATTTAAAAATACAGAGACATTTCCATTGGTAGCAGTTTCCCTAGGGTAGATCTGAAAAGTGCTCTTTGTATAACTGTATGGATATATAGGGATAAATATGAGTAACTTCTCTCACCCCCATACACATACATCTATAAACATTTTGAAATTAATTTGTAATCATAAGAATGTTCACTTTGACCTTACTGTAACTTTGATGATTGAGAGTGCTTTACGATTGGTGAATTCTGTCTAATTGAATTATTTGAATTATTTACTCACCCAGGATTAAATAGAATTTCAGCCTAAGATTTCAAACTCTGTTGTTAAAAATCTCCTAAAATAGGAGCTCACTGCTTTATGTCAGTAAGTGTACTGTGCCAGACATTGTTCAGTCTTTGATGATGTGAACCCCTAGGGTATATCTGGGTTATTATTGTATCCTTAAACTTATTTATTTCTCCTTCAAATTCCTACTAGTATAGCTATAAGTAGTATATATGCCTTTTGAAATAATATATATGCTAGATATTAAATATATATATATATACAGGCTGGTATCAGTGGTTCATGCCTGCAAGCCCAGCATTTTGGGAGGCCAAGACAGGAAGATTACTTGAGCCCAGGAGTTTGATACCAGTCTAGACAACACAGAGAGACCACATCTCCACAAAAAATAAAAATAAATATTAGCCAGATGTGGTGGTGCATGCCTGTAGTCCCCGCTACTCAGGAAGGTGAAGCAGAAGGATCACCTGAGCCCAGGAGATCAAGGTTGCAGTGAGCCATGATTGCGCTACTGCACTGCAGCCTGGATGATAGAGTGAGACCCCAACTCAAATATATATAATATCTATATAAAATTATTACACTGTTCATTATAGTTTTCCATATACTCTTAAAAGAAAGAGACCGAAAAACAGCTTACTACTTAATTTTTTTCTGAATTATCCTTATTTTGTAGTTGGACAAACTGAAATAAAAATGTTAAATAACTCAGAAAATAGAGATCCTTGGTGCGCCTTTTTCAGAGTTGGGAGAGGAACCATTTCTCTCCCGGGATGGCAGTGGCTGACCTTTTGTTTTCATTGGTACATGTGTAACCAGAAAGTGGTCCGTGGATCAGCGTTTTAGAAACCACAAATATGGGTTCGAATTAAATACTGAAGTCTCAGACTGATTCGTTTTTCCAGGGGAGAGTGACTAAAAGGAACCTAACACATTAAATGTGGAAGGAAACTGTTTCATTGAGGTTATTTTATTTTAATAAAATAATGCTGTTACTTTATGAGACTTTTAAAAAATCGGCCAGGTGGTCGAAAATACAGCCTATCGTCCATTTGTTTCTTGGTACCAAAATATCTATCCATATAATGATCCTATAGGCCGGGCTCGGTGGCTCAGCCTGTAGTCCCGCACTTTGGGAGACCGAGGTGAGTGGATTGCCTGAGCCCGCGGGTTCGAGACCCGCCTGGGCAACTTGGCGAGACCTCATCTCTACAATAAATCACAAAAATTAACAGGGTGTGGTAGCGCGTGCCTGTAGTTTCAGCTACTTGGAAGGTTGAGGGGGAAGGATCGCTGGAGCCCAGCAGGTCGAGGGTGCGGTGGCCGGGAGTGGCCACTGCACTCCAGTCTGGGAGACTGAGTGAGACTCCAACTCAAAAAAATAAAAATAAAAATAAAAATAGTGATCCTATAACAGAGGCTTCAAGTTTGAAGATTATTTTTTTAAAAGGTAAATAGTTGAATTTTACATGATGAATATTTTATATACTGGTCTGTTCCCCAAACGGCCGTTTTGATGACTGAGTACCCTTCTATTAACTCAAACAGAAGTGGCCTAGTCATGGAACTGGAAGTTATGCTTCTGCCATCACAAATTAGTGTCCTCATCTTTTATTTATATAAGATGCATCAATGTACGTTTCAAGTGAAATCGCACTTGCTGTATTATAAATGGAAGTGCAGTCAGATGCTGTTGCGAAGCTGTGGTCACAATTAAGTGCTAAGGTGTGCTTCCTGGTATATGTATGAGAGCTGTGTAGATGTCATGCCAAAAAATATATGAAACTTGGCTAGTTAAAAAAAAAGTTGCTCTTGAGCATGGGTTGTGAAGTTGGCTTTCCTTCTTTGTGTCTACTATAACTGTTCAGCTAACAAGTCAAACAATATGGATTTGCATCTCTCTTGTTAAGCATTATCTACACCCACTCCAAAAGTTGAAATATCCCAACTCATTTATTTTTTTAAAAGTACACCACTGAAGATGATACAAGAGCACAGCAAAATACTATCTCTACCAGGGATCTTCTCTCCATTGGGACGAAGCAATTTCTCTACCCTGCCCTATTCTTGACCCATGTTAGCTGTGTTTCTTTGATGCCAGACATTTTTAATGGGAATATATGCCAAAGACTCCAGGGGGTTCAACCTACCAGTTTCTCTTTCTCCTGGGCACAGAGCTGAACTACAATTTCCAGCTGGTTTTATAGTTAAGTATGACCATAGAATATGAGTAGGAGTAATTTTAATGATTTCAGGCCTGAATCCTTAAAATCTTCTGCAAAATCATATACTCTCCCTCTTCTGTTGTCTGCTCACTGAATATCAACGTTCAGGAGATCTTGAAAGACATGTGTCAAAGATGACAAGGTGTCCATCAGCCTGGGCGACTGTATGGCATCAGCCAATTCGATTTATGGGAATGAGAAAAAATCCTCTATTTGTCTAAACTGCTGAGATTTAGAAATTAGCTATAATTTAGAAATTATAGCTATCCAATATAGTACACATAGCCTCATCCAAACTGAACCTAATGCCACATTGCCACAAATGAATAATAGCATCTACTATTTACAAAGTGCCTATTTTGTGCTGGACATTGTGCTAAGAAACATACATGATCAAATTAATCCCCATAATATCTCTGGGACAGATGTTATTATTTTCACTTTATAGACAGGAAACCAAGGCATAACATTGAGTAAGGTCATACAATTAGTCTAGTGAATTATGTAATTGTTCTAAATTATTCTCTTCTCTCATTGAAAGAAGATTATATGTCTCCACC
>NW_007220366.1:0-7949 GCF_000164805.1 Carlito syrichta | reverse complement strand
TAGAATAAGCTAAAGTAGAGTGGGAACATCTAGTTTTCATGTCAATCTACGGCCGGGCGTGGTGGCTTGTGCCTGTAATCGCAATATTTCAGAAGGTTGAGGCAGGAGGATCACCCTTGAGGCCAGAATTTCAAAGAACAGCCTGGGCAACATAGCAAGAACCGGTCTTTACAAAATCTTTTAAAAATTAACTGTACATGGTGGTATGTGCCTGTAGCCCCACCTAATTGGGAAGCAGAGGTGGAAGGATCACTTGAGCCCCGGAGTTCAAGATTACAGTAAGCTGTGATTGCACCACTGCACTTCACAGCCCGGTATGATTGCGTGACTGCACTTCAGTGACTGAGAGAGACCCTGCCTCTAACACACATACAACAACAACAACCAACAACAACAACAACAACAACAGCAACAGCAACAGCAATAGCAACAAAGATATAATCCCATTAGTAGTACCTTAGGAGTGTCTGCTCCTAGTGGAAGAAGCATGACCAGACTTTTGAATAGAACTGGCTTTATTTCTGGTTGGAACATCCCTGCTCTGGTAAGTCCCCCTAAGTCCTCCTCCCCATGATCGAATGTCTCTCCTCTCCCAGCACCCCACCTCCCCCAAACTACTTGCACTGACCCTGTAGAAGTCATTCTGTGAACAGTATCTGAAGTTAAAAATGCACAGCTCTTTCCACCTCAATCCTTTCCACCTGGTGGAAGAGGTGGACTTTCCCATTTGTCTTCCCTCAAGGTGAAGTACATTGTTTTTCTGATTACTTCCAAAAAGAGGAAGGAAGATACCAGAGACAGAGGGGCTGTGAGATGAAGACAAAGGACTTTAGAGTCCCCTCCCTGCCTCTCCTGCATTGAGACCTGCCTGGCCGTGGTGTCCCGGTTCAGTTTCCTATTTTGTAAAGTTGGAAATTTGAGGCAAAGCCTTACTGTATAATCTTGCAGCTTCTGAGGTATTCCCAAGGTGCAATCACACTTCTAAAATAATAAACTTCCTCACACAAGTCTGATAAATTTCTATTGGCCCATGCCAACTGCTGACGTTTGGGAGGTTCTTTGCCATGTTCGACAGGTGTCTCATACACACCTGCTTCCACCCTAGATGAGAGGTCTGGTGTCTGACTAGCTGTTTCTCATGGGCCTGACAGTGCGCTTTGGCTGTGTCTTTGCTAGGTGGTGCCTGGAACTTCTCAGGTGTGGGACACACATCTTCTTGTGGGCTGTGAAAGTGAAGAGGCCACCTTTCTTGTGTTTCCAGCTGAAACTTGAGGCTACAGAATGAATGGCTAGGAGTACAGAGCCCTCACCTATGATTCTTGGAGGAGACTCGAGGGTGGCATGTGGGCTTGGGGATAAACAAGCTCACAGAAACCTTGCAGGAACACTCAGTGTTTCTCTCTGGCAGGAGCCAGGGTCTGTCAGGGGAACAGATGTACTGACAGCTTGCAAAGAGAAGAAACCTGGGCCCCAGAGGAAGCAGGGAAATCCATGCTGACAGACACATCCCTGCCAAAAACACAGTCTGATGCAGTGCCTGGAACTCATGGTTCACCTGAGCTTCATAAAGAAAGAGAAGAGACAAGTGCCTGCAGCTGGGCTTTGAGGATTATCTGGGAGCTGTGGCACTGCCACTAGTGAAGGCCAGCAGCTGAAGCTCCTGACAGAGTCAGGAGGGCAGCCATTCAGAGCTTCCTTCACCTGCAGGATAAAACACTGGCTACTCTTGCTAATGGACTTGAATGATATCTCAGAGCTAGGACTGACAGTTTTTAGGGAGAACTGAGTTCTCTCCACTCTACAAGGCTGTTTTGGTATCCAAAATATTAAAAGAAGCTCCCTCTTATCTTGCAGACCCCTGATTGGAGTGTGAACCTCCACCCCTGCTTGTGTGGGGGCCACAGACAAGGTGCTGTCCAGGAGGGAGGAGGAGCAGAGGTTCAGTTGTGACCTGGAAGGGGTGAGGACAGTGACCCCTGATAAGAGGCAAACCCACCCAGGCACAGTGATGACAATGCAGTGCAGAGGCCTCAGGCCAGTGCTGCTCACTGTGGCAGGAACAATCCATCACACAACACTTGTTTTGTATTTACAAAAACTTTTATGTAAAAAAAAATTATATTTCACATAGGCCACTGTAGAGTGCCTTTCAAGGGTTGTTCCCACTGGATTTCATTTCTTTTAAATTAAAAAACACCAATAATATCTTACTGTTTTGTTATTGCTCTGGAAAGGCTGTTGATGGGTGGATAGGGTTACAGACCAGAATCCACAGACTTCATATCTTTACTTTTTCCCACTGTCTTGTCTATAATTTTGCTTTAGCTCCCCATGGCCTCTGGGAGAATATCTATTGTAATGGTCCTGGCACCCATGGTCTCCTGTAGCCAGTCTCCATCTCCCCTCAAGGAAGACCCCTCCCCACACTCTTTCCCTGGGCTTGTATTCTGTCATCACACTGCCCTCTGTTCCCTCATCTCTCCAAGCCTCTGTTTCCATGGCTATCTTGGGCTGCCATATCCATCACAGAAGTCTCTGCCTTTGAACCCCTGGCTCAACCTGAGGTCTGTACAGACTTGGTAGTCACATGCATCCATCTCAGGAACAGCCTCATCATTTCATGACTGCATCTGTGCTATCTGTCAGTATGAAAGGCCATTTGTATCTGTTTCCCAAAAGTGGCTTCAGCACTTGGGACCTAGTGGGATCCAATCTCTATTTGCTATGATAGTAAAGATCAAGTGAGATTACAAATGAGAAATCATGTCTGAGTTGGACTCATGAGAAAGTATAGGGAAGATTCATATTCAACAAATGTATTGTATTTTATTACTTTATTTTATTTTTTGAGACAGAGTCTTACTGTTGCTCAGACTGGAGTGCAGTGGTAAAATCCCAACTCGCTGAACCCTTGAACTTCACGGCTCAAGTGATCCACTTGCTTCAGCCTCCCAAGTAGCTGGATCTACAGGTACATGCCACCACTCCTGACTAATTTAGAGAGTGGGTCTTGCTATGTTACCCAGGCTGGTCTCAGACTCCTGGGCTCAAGTGCTCCTCCTGCTTTGGCTTCCCAAAGGGCTGGGTCTACAGACATGAACCTGCACACCTGACCAAGAATTGTTATTAAAGCAAACCTTGAACACTGGGCTGTGTGCACTTGCTATTAAAGGTTCTTACTCCTGGCTGCCCTTTAAACTCATATGGGAGGCTCTGAAGAAAAACCCATGTGGTGAGGGGAAGAAATGAACAGGGCAGGGAGTATCACATACTTGTTAAATCAGTATCTCTGAGGGTAGCCAAGGTTTCCCCAGAGCAGTGTGTCTGAGTAACTTTGGTTGCTGATTCCAGCCAGCATCTGTGGAATCTATGGTTTTACATTTGAGGGCTCATACATTTGAGGGCTCAACATATTTGAGAGCTCTAGAGTCCTTACTGGTCATGGAAAATTCTATTTCAGATAGGCCACTGTAGAGTACCTTTCAAGAGTTGCTGCCATTGGATTTCATTTTCTTTTTTAAATTCTGGCTGATTGAGATGATCAATTTTTTTTGTCCTTCATTCTCTTTACGTGATATATAATGTCGATTGTTTTCAGTTTATTGAACCATCCTTGCATCTCTGGAATAAATCCCATATCTTTTTGAAGTATCTTGTCAAGGATTTCTGCATCTATGTTAATCAGAATATTGATCTGTCGCTTTCTTTTTTTGTTGTGTCCTTGTCTATTTTTGGTATGAGGTTGATACTGGCCTCATAGAATGAGTTAAGGGAAATTCCTTCCTCCTTGATTTTTTGGAATGGTTTCAAGAGGACTGTATTTGTTCTTCTTTGTATGTTTGGTAGAATTCAGCCCTGACTCCATCTGGTCCTGGATTTTGTTGTTGTTGTTGGGAAATTTGTTATTTCAATCTTGCTGAATCAATCTGATTTCTTCCTGGTTCAATCTTGGGAGGCTGTGTATTTCCAGGAATTTATCCATTTCCTCTAGGTTTTCTAGTTTGTGAGTACATAGTTATTCATAATAGTTTCTGATTTTTTTTGTATTTTTGTGGTATCAGTTGTAATGTCTCTTTTTTCATTTCTGACTGCGTATATTTGGATTTATTTTCTTGTCTAGACTAACTAGTGGTTTATCAACTTTTTTAATCTTTTTGAAAATCAATTTTTTGTTACATTGATCCTTTGTATTTCTTTTCTCTCTCTCTCTCTTTTTTTTTTTTTGGTTGCTATTTTATTTAGCTCTGTTCTGATCTTTGTTATTTATTTCCCTTGCCAAGTTTGGATTTGGTTTGTTCTTTTTTTTCTAGTTACTTGAGGTGTGATGTTAGGTTGTTTATTTGTGGTCTCTCTACTTTACTGATGTAGGCATTTCATGCTATAAATGGGAAGTTACCTTAAATATAATTGTTATTTCAGAGAAAGAGTGGATCGGTTTCCATAAGTCAGATGATGACCAAAATACACATTTAAAAATACAGAGACATTTCCATTGGTAGCAGTTTCCCTAGGGTAGATCTGAAAAGTGCTCTTTGTATAACTGTATGGATATATAGGGATAAATATGAGTAACTTCTCTCACCCCCATACACATACATCTATAAACATTTTGAAATTAATTTGTAATCATAAGAATGTTCACTTTGACCTTACTGTAAACTTTGATGATTGAGAGTGCTTTAGGATTGGTGAATTCTGTCTAATTGAATTATTTGAATTATTTACTCACCCAGGATTAAATAGAATTTCAGCCTAAGATTTCAAACTCTGTTGTTAAAAATCTCCTAAAATAGGAGCTCACTGCTTTATGTCAGTAAGTGTACTGTGCCAGACATTGTTCAGTCTTTGATGATGTGAACCCCTAGGGTATATCTGGGTTATTATTGTATCCTTAAACTTATTTATTTCTCCTTCAAATTCCTACTAGTATAGCTATAAGTAGTATATATGCCTTTTGAAATAATATATATGCTAGATATTAAATATATATATATATACAGGCTGGTATCAGTGGTTCATGCCTGCAAGCCCAGCATTTTGGGAGGCCAAGACAGGAAGATTACTTGAGCCCAGGAGTTTGATACCAGTCTAGACAACACAGAGAGACCACATCTCCACAAAAAATAAAAATAAATATTAGCCAGATGTGGTGGTGCATGCCTGTAGTCCCCGCTACTCAGGAAGGTGAAGCAGAAGGATCACCTGAGCCCAGGAGATCAAGGTTGCAGTGAGCCATGATTGCGCTACTGCACTGCAGCCTGGATGATAGAGTGAGACCCCAACTCAAATATATATAATATCTATATAAAATTATTACACTGTTCATTATAGTTTTCCATATACTCTTAAAAGAAAGAGACCGAAAAACAGCTTACTACTTAATTTTTTTCTGAATTATCCTTATTTTGTAGTTGGACAAACTGAAATAAAAATGTTAAATAACTCAGAAAATAGAGATCCTTGGTGCGCCTTTTTCAGAGTTGGGAGAGGAACCATTTCTCTCCCGGGATGGCAGTGGCTGACCTTTTGTTTTCATTGGTACATGTGTAACCAGAAAGTGGTCCGTGGATCAGCGTTTTAGAAACCACAAATATGGGTTCGAATTAAATACTGAAGTCTCAGACTGATTCGTTTTTCCAGGGGAGAGTGACTAAAAGGAACCTAACACATTAAATGTGGAAGGAAACTGTTTCATTGAGGTTATTTTATTTTAATAAAATAATGCTGTTACTTTATGAGACTTTTAAAAAATCGGCCAGGTGGTCGAAAATACAGCCTATCGTCCATTTGTTTCTTGGTACCAAAATATCTATCCATATAATGATCCTATAGGCCGGGCTCGGTGGCTCAGCCTGTAGTCCCGCACTTTGGGAGACCGAGGTGAGTGGATTGCCTGAGCCCGCGGGTTCGAGACCCGCCTGGGCAACTTGGCGAGACCTCATCTCTACAATAAATCACAAAAATTAACAGGGTGTGGTAGCGCGTGCCTGTAGTTTCAGCTACTTGGAAGGTTGAGGGGGAAGGATCGCTGGAGCCCAGCAGGTCGAGGGTGCGGTGGCCGGGAGTGGCCACTGCACTCCAGTCTGGGAGACTGAGTGAGACTCCAACTCAAAAAAATAAAAATAAAAATAAAAATAGTGATCCTATAACAGAGGCTTCAAGTTTGAAGATTATTTTTTTAAAAGGTAAATAGTTGAATTTTACATGATGAATATTTTATATACTGGTCTGTTCCCCAAACGGCCGTTTTGATGACTGAGTACCCTTCTATTAACTCAAACAGAAGTGGCCTAGTCATGGAACTGGAAGTTATGCTTCTGCCATCACAAATTAGTGTCCTCATCTTTTATTTATATAAGATGCATCAATGTACGTTTCAAGTGAAATCGCACTTGCTGTATTATAAATGGAAGTGCAGTCAGATGCTGTTGCGAAGCTGTGGTCACAATTAAGTGCTAAGGTGTGCTTCCTGGTATATGTATGAGAGCTGTGTAGATGTCATGCCAAAAAATATATGAAACTTGGCTAGTTAAAAAAAAAGTTGCTCTTGAGCATGGGTTGTGAAGTTGGCTTTCCTTCTTTGTGTCTACTATAACTGTTCAGCTAACAAGTCAAACAATATGGATTTGCATCTCTCTTGTTAAGCATTATCTACACCCACTCCAAAAGTTGAAATATCCCAACTCATTTATTTTTTTAAAAGTACACCACTGAAGATGATACAAGAGCACAGCAAAATACTATCTCTACCAGGGATCTTCTCTCCATTGGGACGAAGCAATTTCTCTACCCTGCCCTATTCTTGACCCATGTTAGTTGTGTTTCTTTGATGCCAGACATTTTTAATGGGAATATATGCCAAAGACTCCAGGGGGTTCAACCTACCAGTTTCTCTTTCTCCTGGGCACAGAGCTGAACTACAATTTCCAGCTGGTTTTATAGTTAAGTATGACCATAGAATATGAGTAGGAGTAATTTTAATGATTTCAGGCCTGAATCCTTAAAATCTTCTGCAAAATCATATACTCTCCCTCTTCTGTTGTCTGCTCACTGAATATCAACGTTCAGGAGATCTTGAAAGACATGTGTCAAAGATGACAAGGTGTCCATCAGCCTGGGCGACTGTATGGCATCAGCCAATTCGATTTATGGGAATGAGAAAAAATCCTCTATTTGTCTAAACTGCTGAGATTTAGAAATTAGCTATAATTTAGAAATTATAGCTATCCAATATAGTACACATAGCCTCATCCAAACTGAACCTAATGCCACATTGCCACAAATGAATAATAGCATCTACTATTTACAAAGTGCCTATTTTGTGCTGGACATTGTGCTAAGAAACATACATGATCAAATTAATCCCCATAATATCTCTGGGACAGATGTTATTATTTTCACTTTATAGACAGGAAACCAAGGCATAACATTGAGTAAGGTCATACAATTAGTCTAGTGAATTATGTAATTGTTCTAAATTATTCTCTTCTCTCATTGAAAGAAGATTATATGTCTCCACCTGTTGCTTCATGACATGCAATGCCACGCTGTGGGAGAAATAAACATCTCTATCCCATGCTGTGGGAGAAATAAACATCTCTATCCCATTGACTCTTGGCCCTGTTGTGTCATGTGACTTGTTTTGGTGGGTGGAATGTGAGTGGATAATTTGTGGATAATTTGTGCAGAAATTTTAAAAGCCATTGCTTAACTTGGCATTCTCCTTTCCCTCTGACACTGGAATGGTATGTTCCAGAGCAGTCTGGTCCTTCAACCTGGATCTCAGGATGAAAAAGACAGAGGGCAGAGTCACAGCTAACCAACGCAAGCATGGAACTCAGAGTAATAGGCATTTGTTTTATAAGCCAGTGAGATGCTGGGGCTGCTGTTACTGCAACAAACCTAGCAAAAATTGACAGATACACCCAGATTGTGATGTAAATGCAGTA
>NW_007220365.1:0-745 GCF_000164805.1 Carlito syrichta | reverse complement strand
AAGCCATTGCTTAACTTGGCATTCTCCTTTCCCTCTGACACTGGAATGGTATGTTCCAGAGCAGTCTGGTCCTTCAACCTGGATCTCAGGATGAAAAAGACAGAGGGCAGAGTCACAGCTAACCAACGCAAGCATGGAACTCAGAGTAATAGGCATTTGTTTTATAAGCCAGTGAGATGCTGGGGCTGCTGTTACTGCAACAAACCTAGCAAAAATTGACAGATACACCCAGATTGTGATGTAAATGCAGTAGGTGAGTTACTAGAGCCTGTGCTCTCAGTCACAGAGAAAAGCCACCTACCAAGCATATTGTCAAACTCATACATTCCTGCTGGATGATATGAAGGAAATTTAAGGCATCATTTAAAAAATCAATTCTCATCTGGATAGGAAAAAAGTGGATGCCTGTAAGTTTAAAGAGGAAACAGTCATAGTACCAGGATGTAAACTCAGTTTATAGATATGTCTCTCACATTACATGTAATACATTCAGATTTAGTCCTGCAAAACCAGTTGTTGGGAAGGATGTGGTGCTTTTTACATACAGATGCACTTTCTGGTTTCTTTTGTAAAGATTTCATACAGACCACTTCTTTGTGACTAGGAATAAGACTATTAATGAGTGTCAATCAAAATCTATTCACTGAAAGAACCATCAGTCTTGTATGATCTCTGGTCCTGAGCACAGCTATAGAAAGAATATGTGAAAAGTGAGACTGAAGGGAATTAATTTAATCTCACTTGA
>NW_007220364.1:0-851 GCF_000164805.1 Carlito syrichta | reverse complement strand
TATTTTTATCTCAAGGATCTGTATTTTATTTTTCTACTCCCCAAACACTTTAACCACAACTAAAATTAAACTCTAATTCAACAAAAATGTTTTGATGATTTTCAGCAAACTACCAATTCTGCTTTTATTGATATTAACACATTTAATAATTTTGTAAAACTCTGGAGTTAATTAACTGTCTTTTGGCATTTAAATATCAATTGTTGAAGATAAAGAAACAGTTAATATCATCCTAGTAAGCTATAAATCCAAATTCATTGAACCTAAACATCTCAATTCCATTCAACTTAAAATTGTGATACAAGGAATTAAAAAAAAAACAAACCTTGCTTTGGAAAGTATCATCACTTTAAATCTGGTAAAAATAAATAACTGCCTTTCCCCCTCACTTTCTTCCTTCCTATATCTGGTCTACTTTCATATCACTTATATATTATTTAATTAAGAAAGAGTTGGCAAAGAAGAGAAGAGTTTCACCTTGCCTGCCTGCCTTTCTATAAAGAAGGTTTATCTTATTTTCATGAAGCTTCACATGGTCAACATTGAACCCTTGCGAACAGCAATACTTTTTACCTGTGAAAATTAGTGGTTAAGGTTAAGAGCTCATAAGGCAATATTTACTTATTTTTAATCTTCAGTGATTTTTACTATTGTTTATTAAATAGCTATTCTCATGTGCTTTTTTCCTCATAAAGTAAAAATAGTTTGTGAGAAAATAGGAAAAAAATATGAGAATGAACTAAAGCATTCTTGAAGGAAACAGTCTATGCATAGCCTATGTATTAAATAAGGACCTGAGTCATACAAATGAATAGCTATTTATTGATATTTAGGAAATACCAAGGTGAGGT
>NW_007220363.1:0-4353 GCF_000164805.1 Carlito syrichta | reverse complement strand
GAACAGCAATACTTTTTACCTGTGAAAATTAGTGGTTAAGGTTAAGAGCTCATAAGGCAATATTTACTTATTTTTAATCTTCAGTGATTTTTACTATTGTTTATTAAATAGCTATTCTCATGTGCTTTTTTCCTCATAAAGTAAAAATAGTTTGTGAGAAAATAGGAAAAAAATATGAGAATGAACTAAAGCATTCTTGAAGGAAACAGTCTATGCATAGCCTATGTATTAAATAAGGACCTGAGTCATACAAATGAATAGCTATTTATTGATATTTAGGAAATACCAAGGTGAGGTATTTAAAAATTGCAAAATGGAGCTAAGCTCATGTAGGTGAATTTTACTAAGTTGTTGTCCTTAAAAAATCTAACTTGAAATGGAGTAAATCAATTATTTTGGAGTATGTGCTATTGACTACATAAGGGCATAATGACATTTTGTTCAGCAATTGAACATTTCACACAGTAAGAAAGCAAGTCATAGTTTGGTAAATTAACACCAAGTATCTGAGCAAAGAATCTATCAGAACTAAAGATTATTGATTGAACAATTTCCTATGCCTGAATTGTTTACATTCCCCCTCTTTTTAAAATTTAGACAGAAATTGAACTTCAAAACTCACAAACACCTAACTTTGTTTATCTAATTATATATATTCTTATATGGCTTTATCTTCATAACTAATCTATATTATTCTTCTGCAGATAATATCAGATGGAACAAAGCCAGGGTACAACTGCTTTGTTTAAGTCCTAACAATACTCCATGTATCACTTCTCTCTACTTTAGGTAGCTACTCTTTTATAAATAAATTCATGGATAAGATTGTCAACATCCATTAGGAATTGAAATGTAAGAAGTGGTATAATGTCGTATCCTTTTTCCCAGGTTTGGAGTAGGTTGTGCTGCTTTTACTAACAATCAGTAATAAAAGACTGAAAGGCATAAACATACTGCTTTAATCATGTTCTGAGTGTGCTGCATTCATTATCTTTAGAAAACAACAATATGCCCACAATTGGAAAGACCACCAAGGAAAACTGGGGTTACATCTTGTTTACAGTTAAAAATAACAAACCAAAACCAGCTCAAGACCTCATTCACAAGTGCATCTGCTGCGGAGAAGAGCAGCCAGGGATACTATAGAAGCTTGATCAACATTTCCAAGCAGCTCGACTGGGATTTTTCAGTTCAAACTGCACTTTGTAACACCTGGATGATACTCCTAAAGGCTTTCTACTTGAAATGAGACTGCCACCTTCCTGTACTATTTTTCCTTATAGCAGTGTTGGACCCACTAAAGATGAGAGAAAGGCAGAGATCAGTTTCTGGTAAGGTGAGGGAAGTAGAGCTTGATAACTTACCTGTTTTCTTTGTATGACTGTTGAAATGGAACTTGAATGATAATAACTCCTCCCCTCCCGCACAGTTTCTTCCTGTTTGTTTTAACAGAAGTGACTCTTCTCAGTTTCCTATGCCTGTAACCTTGGAAATGTGGCTACCTTGCTCACACTCTGGCTTGGAGATGTGATCACTGGCTCCCATCCTGTTAACATTTCCAGGAGCTCACCAGTTATGATTAGAATCCTGTCAGGTCTAGACTAAGAGGAAACTATTTCTCTGCCCATTTGGTTCCTAGGAACCTTACACAGATCTTGGTTGGTTGGTCTGTTGCTGTGCTGGGTTTTGCCACAGCTTATTTCTGCTATCTATGCCCCAAAAAAGTTAAAGAGAGGCGTGTGAGAGAAGGAGGAATGAATGGGTGATTTTGCAAGCCAGAGAGACTCCGTTGAAACTAGCGACTCTCATCGGGGCTGAAGAGTGTGAGTGCGAGTGCGTGTGCGTATATGTGCGCGCTCCTTTTCTCCCCTGAGGCTGGGATTCCTTCTCCATTCTCAGTTCAGGTCTTTTCAGTGTTTCAGCGTTCCTGATTTTGTATAGTTAACGCTGATGCACCGCCATGCATAAAATGGAAGATGTGCGAGCTCCTTTGCCTCACGTAATTCCGCGGGTTGTTTGATATCCAGACTCTGCACAAGCAAAGGGATCTTTTCTTCATAGAAAGTAATTGACTTCCTGTGACCAGAGGAGTCAGCATTGCTAGTTGGGGTTGTAGACCCTGAAGCGGCACCCTGGGTGCTTGGACTCTGGCCTTGGTGCTGAATCGGGAACCTGCCCGGAATCACTTTGGCGGCCCCAGGACAAACCCGGGGTTTGAGGGGCACCTGGCCAGCTCTTAGCGTTTTCCCGAGCATCGCGGACCGGGAGTTAGGCACAGCCGATACCCTGGGACCCTCTCCCCCAAAGAGTGGCTTATGTATTTGCCTGGAGACAGGAAAGTTTTGTCCATTGTTTTTCTTGTAACTGGAAGCTGCCTTCTCCCCTCCCACCTGGGTCGCCATGGAGACGCGAGCTCTTTCTCTTTCTTCAGGCAAAATGGGCGAAGCTTATTTAACTCAGCCCTGACTGTAGCACGTCTCTTTTTTCGTTCTAAGCAGCTCCGGGGCATCACCCTTCTCCGTTTTTCAGCAAAACAAAAGGCAGGCAGGGAACCGGGCTAGCAGGAATGTAGCATTGCCCCCTGTGCCATGGAGCTCCAGTAGGACCTGTGAACTTTGGATAAAATCAGTTGGAAGACACTCTAAACATATAATATAACCCCAACTCCGAAACACTGAAGCTTTTTCTTTTTTTCTTCCTTTTTTGGGCTGGAGGTGGGATTCTTTGGAAAAATCTGGTATTTTTTTCTCCACTAACCTGACCTCATTTCTATGGCTGTTTCTATTAAAATGTATTTCTCCCCCAAAGAGTTTCTCCATGTTGCACCTGGTACAAGAAATGATATACCTGTGGATCCACCTAGGGTTTTATTGGGCTCAGGAGATACCAATGTTGTTTCACCTAAAAATGAACCCAAGCTTCATATCTTAATGAAAATGAAAATACACCCAGGAGGGCAAACTCAGCAGATTCACCTAACCCCTCAAATGCCATAAACATATTATTTTATCTGAAGGGTTTTTCCCCCTTCCAAATATAAAATAATTCAGTTTACTCCTAGGGAGATCTCGCTGTTCACTGACTTTGGGCATCACGTCCCATCTCCGGCTTTACTGATAGCGAAGAGTTAGGAGTTACAGTATTCTGTCTCCCATTCTCTGCCTGTCTCTCGCTACCCTTCATTTCCCCCTCTTCTCGTGTTCTCGCTCTCTCCCTTCTCCTCTCCACGCAAAGCAGAACGAAGATACAACTTTCGACAAAGACCGTGGGCTTTTCCCAACTGTAAAGTGACTGCACCATAAGTCACGCTGCCAGTTAACCACTGCATTTCATATTACCAGCGAATGTCGAAATGATGTCTGCAATAACTGCCTGGGTTTCTCAGAGCCCAGGACATGCAGACCCCTCCTTTCCCCCACCTTCTGCCCCCTGTGGGAGTTTTCAGTTGCTAATGAAAACCATATGGCACAGATTTCCCTCCTGTTACGTAACCCGCTTCTCCCTCGCCTTTCGGTGGACTTGGGCACAGTGTTTTCCCGCAGAGTGGAGACGCTGGCAGGGCCGGCGGCGCCAGGGAAGGGTGCTGGGGAGCAAGGGCACAGACAGGCTTGCCCAGGTGCACGCCAGCTTCTCGCCTTCGAGCAACTCTAAGCACCCCTTACCTTGGGGCGGAAGGGGTGGCTTCACTCAATCATCATCTCCTTTCTTGGAACGGAGCAAGGGTTTAGTCATTCACTACATGACGGATGGCGAGGAGAGGAAATACAAAGAAAAGAAAAACTGGAACCCGATGGCCAAATTTCACACCAGCCCGGAGAGACTGTTAGGCGACTCCACCCCCCTCGCGGCTCATCCAGCTCTGGTCCAGCTTCCCGGTCCCCGCGGGTCCCCCCACCCCTCCGTCTGCCCAGCCTCTCCAGCCTGGTGTGGCCATCTCTGGACCGGCTTCCTGTGGGCGGGAGCGGAGAGGAGGGCTGAGCGCCAGGGACACGGAAGGCCGAAGGGGCGGAGGGGGTGCGTCCGGGCAGGGACGAGGATGGGGGACGAGGTGGAAGGAAGGGAGAAAAGGGAAGACTGGCAGGAAAAAAGAAATCCCGGTTAGGAGAAAAGTGGTGGACCACGCAGGGAGACGTCATGAAATCCGCAGATTCGGTGAATGCTTCTCACTTCCTGCCGATAGGCGGAGCCCGGCAGTTAGCGCTGGAGTCGACGCGACTCCGGGATAAAAGCGAGCGCAGCGCAGCGTGTTCCCGAGAGGAGGGGGCGGTGCGGGGAGCCAGGAGCGGCAGACCCGGAGACACCCACCCCCCAGCCCACCGCGATGGACCTGGGTGGGAGGAGCAAACGAGTCAG
>NW_007220362.1:0-892 GCF_000164805.1 Carlito syrichta | reverse complement strand
GTTGTCCTTAAAAAATCTAACTTGAAATGGAGTAAATCAATTATTTTGGAGTATGTGCTATTGACTACATAAGGGCATAATGACATTTTGTTCAGCAATTGAACATTTCACACAGTAAGAAAGCAAGTCATAGTTTGGTAAATTAACACCAAGTATCTGAGCAAAGAATCTATCAGAACTAAAGATTATTGATTGAACAATTTCCTATGCCTGAATTGTTTACATTCCCCCTCTTTTTAAAATTTAGACAGAAATTGAACTTCAAAACTCACAAACACCTAACTTTGTTTATCTAATTATATATATTCTTATATGGCTTTATCTTCATAACTAATCTATATTATTCTTCTGCAGATAATATCAGATGGAACAAAGCCAGGGTACAACTGCTTTGTTTAAGTCCTAACAATACTCCATGTATCACTTCTCTCTACTTTAGGTAGCTACTCTTTTATAAATAAATTCATGGATAAGATTGTCAACATCCATTAGGAATTGAAATGTAAGAAGTGGTATAATGTCGTATCCTTTTTCCCAGGTTTGGAGTAGGTTGTGCTGCTTTTACTAACAATCAGTAATAAAAGACTGAAAGGCATAAACATACTGCTTTAATCATGTTCTGAGTGTGCTGCATTCATTATCTTTAGAAAACAACAATATGCCCACAATTGGAAAGACCACCAAGGAAAACTGGGGTTACATCTTGTTTACAGTTAAAAATAACAAACCAAAACCAGCTCAAGACCTCATTCACAAGTGCATCTGCTGCGGAGAAGAGCAGCCAGGGATACTATAGAAGCTTGATCAACATTTCCAAGCAGCTCGACTGGGATTTTCAGTTCAAACTGCACTTTGTAACACCTGGATGATACTCCTAAAGGCTTTCTACTTG
>NW_007220361.1:0-16772 GCF_000164805.1 Carlito syrichta | reverse complement strand
GCTGCAGAGAGCTGTGATAGCACCACGTACTCAAGCCTGGGTGACAGAATAAGACTATATCTTCAAGTAGTTTGGCCCAAGTTGTGCAGTCAATAATTGAAAAAAGCCAGAACTAAAGCATTGACCTTATGATCCTACAAACACGTGCTTTCTCTGCAATCCCAGTAGGAAAAAGTAGATAGTTGCTCCTTGACACTATTAATAGTGAGTCAAAGGAGAGTTGGGGTACGAAGTATCTGAATGATGTCAACAAAGTATGTTTTTAAGAAGAGACAGGTTCAAATGTCCATGGATAGAGGTCATAACCGGAGCAAGTCCAGCTCTGCTTCCTTCACCTGAGGCCTCATCTGAGAGGTGACGGCAGCCACATGTCCTGGGAGTCGGGGTGATAAAAGCAGACTTGGAAGAAAGCCCAGCAGCTCTGCGTTCCTTTTTTAGTTTTTCCCATTTTCAAAGACCAAAGATCACAGAAGAAAGAAGAGAAAAATCATTATCTGAAATAGAGCAGGAGTTTTAAACTGTAAATTAAGTTAATGTGGGCCCATTCGAAGATTTCTTGGGTGTTGGTGGGGGGGTGGACTTGTTCTTGGTTCTTGGCAGATAGAATCATTATCTGGACTTTTATTGGACTGTGTATTCTTTTCTGAGTCTTGGGCCTTCCTTTTCTGTTCTCCCTAGGTGCCCTGGGTAGGATGTGCTCTCAGTTCAGTGTGCTGGGATTAATGCTGAAGGAAATAAAACTCAGAGCATCCCGGTGGGCACCAGAGGGGTCTTCAGAGTGCCCTGGGCTCCTGTCTGCAGCCCCAGGCGGCAGTGCCAGCAGGAACAGGTGGGCTGGTCAAATACACTTTGACCAGTCTTTCTACCTTCCTTCTGTGCCCTTTGGAGCCTTTTCCATAGTGTGCCAGATGCACCCTTCTCCTCAGAGAAATGCTTTTTAGATTGTCTATAGCCACAAGTGTAAATATGCTTTTGCAACCAAAAGACAGGAATGCAAGCCCCAGTTCTGCAGCTCCTAGCCACTTGACCTTAGCATGTCATTTTACCTCCCTAGACCTGTTTTCCGTTTGAAGGGTAGAAATAAGCATAGTGCCCACCTCATGAGGTTGTCATAAGGTATCTCTGTGGAGATGCATAAAAACCAGCATCTCAGTGCCTGGGCAAAGTGTTCACATAGAGGAAGCTGCCCCGAAGAAAAAAAAAACCCAAAAAACAGGCTCCCCTCACCAGGCAGCTGGTCATACACACACGTACCACACACATGGGAGAACATGCATAGAGATTGTCCAGCATGAAGAGGATGTTAGGAAAACTCACTATTGGCTTATAGTAAAGACACCTTCCAGTCAGGTCGAAAGACAGCTTTGGCATCTTCAAATCTAGTCTTCTGCTCAGTACAGAAGTTCCCTCTACCACAGCATGCCTGGTAGATGACTACCCACATATTCCCAGAGGTCCCCAAACTTGCTCTGCATCTGAATTAATGGGACTGTTTTTTAAAAATGAAATTTCCAGGCTCCATCCTGGAAGGATCTGCGTCAGTGAGATTTGAAATGGAGCCTGGCAAAAGGTAACCAGGTCATTCAAAAAGCTCTTTGCAAAGATACATACAAAAGAGTAGAGAAAGGGCCTGTTTTCTTCACTTCTGTGCCTCCAGCATTTGGCACAGAGCCTAGTGCAGAGTGGGGGGCTCCATAAACACCGGCTCGATGAGGGCTGAATCATGTAGTCTCTTCTAGAACCATTTCGGGGATTTCCCGCTTCTGTTTTGGTAAACTCTTGTGGCCAGTTACAGTCTTGCTTATAATAAGCAAAATCTGTCTTCCTCTAATCTCCACTCATTCCGCTTAATTCTACCTTCTAGAGTGGCATGGATTCTAATTCCTCAGCCATAGAGATCAGTGGAGTATTTTTCTCCAAGTGAAATCAAGGCTGAACAATGTATAAACTGGAATGGGGTATTTCATCAAGTAACTGAAACCCAAGGAATCAAAATGAGTGCCACTTAATTGGAGAACATAGATTTCATCTGAAGGACAGCCATTGTCAACTCGGGATCCATAAACCTTGGTAAGAGTCCCATTAAAGCCTCGTGAAGTAGATACCATGGCCATTTTACAGATGAGAAAAATGAAGAACTGAGAGTTTACTCAAAATTACCTATGAGCCAGACTAGCTGCTCTGGAGGCTGAGATAGGAAGGTCACTTGAGGACAGGCATTTGAGGCTGCAGTGAGTGATCATACCACTGTACTCCAGCCCGGGCAACAGAATGAGACCCTGTCCCCTAAAAACTAGCAAAGAAAAACTAAGATTACCTATAAAATATAGAAGAGCTAAAATTTAAACCAGGTGAGAATTATTCTAAAGTTTTAAGAAAGAAGCAACTGCCAGGTTTGAGATGCATAGAGGAAGCCCGGAGCTTAAAGTTCTAGTTGGAGTCCTGACTCCTGGCATCTCCATTGCCTGTGTGTTTGCATAAGCCCCTTAGTTCCCTTTGACTTCTCTTTGTGGGCTTCATCTGCAATAGGAGGTGGTACCAGAGTAGTCCCTGCTTTCTTCACAGCTCATTCTAATGTCTGTGATCCCAGGGCACAATGCTGAACTGCAGAGTAGGGACTGTGAGACACACAAGTTCACACGTCATTCCTTTCAATCGATTCAGGGTTCTAATACACTTTTGTGCGCATCTTCTCAGGAGATGTTTTCTTATTCAACACCAACCAGCCAGGGGCACCCGGGGCGTGTAGCAGTTCTTTCAGGATATTTAGTAAATAGTAATGTGATACTATATGGCTTCCTATTTATAGACGTCCTGCGCTCAGACATGCACTGAATGGTACTATTAAAGGCTTTTCTACTCTAAAATGGCTTATTAGAATAAGTATGAAGTAGGAAGGGCATGTTAGGCTCTCTGCTGCTACTCAGGACAGCCTCTGGTTTTGACACTTTAATATTCACCTAGTGATATATGCACAGCCATTTGATATGCAGCAGTGATTGGCAGACTTCCACTGTATGCCCAGGAGCTTTCCTGGGGATGGGAAAAAGGAGACAGCACTGAAAGCATCCTACAGATTAGAGCTAGAATCAACTGTCCCTGGTCCTTACCTGGAGAGGTTAACTAGCACACATTCACTTCTCCACTCAGAAAGAATTCACCAATTCCATATGTACTAGGATGGCGGGTTGTGAATAAGATTTATTACTTATTCACTGATCCATGTGTTCATTTATTCATTCACCCACTCATCCATACCTCTTTGGACCCCAGGGGTATTCAAGGGTTTTAATCAAGGAAGCAAAATAATCAACTTTGTACTTTCAAAATATTTCTATGGCTAGGTAAGCAGAATGGAATGGCAAAGGGCTACCCTGAAGTGAAAGCGATTAAGTATAAATCTGTTAATGTAACCCAGGAGAGAGAGGTGATAAAGGCATAGTAGAACCAGGGAAGAAATGAATTTTAGAAACACTTGTAGTTCAAATCTGTAGGATTTGGTTATGATGAGGATGTAACAACCAAGGAGAGGTAGGTGTCAGGGTTGATATAGAGGTTTCTAGCTTTGGTAACCATTTAGATCTTGATGCTGCCAACCAGCATAATAGGCAAGGGTCACGCTGTTATTTAAGAGAAGATTGTGGATTTGGTTTTAGTGAGCTTGAGTTGAAGATCACTGTGGAGCGGACAAATGAAGATGGTGAGCTATGGACTGAGGAGCAAGGCGTTCTGGAAAGACATCTGGGCTGAGGGTGGAGATTGGGAATCATCTTCCAGTCAGTGGTATTTGAAGCCACGGAGTAGACCCCATCATTCATGGATCCCATCATCCGACCAAGGAAGGAACTCAGGGAGCACTGGCATGTGAGATGAGGCAGTGCTCATCTTTCCTGTGGAAGAAGCAGGGAAAGAATGTTCAGAGGGAGGAAAACAGCCAAGACACTGGTGTCACGGACACTAAAGGTTTTAAAAAGGTGGAGTGGGGTGAGAGCCAGGGAAAGCTGGAACAAGGGTGGGAGACAGTAGAGTCAAGTGTTGCCAAATCCAGTCTATACAGCTATTGTCAACACTTGGATAGGACAACTTAGACATTGTGAACAGTAACCATCCCAATGGGGGAAAGAGAAATCCTTTAGTTGAGCATCTTCTATGAGCCAGGAACTTTGTGTATGTTATCTTATTTGACTATGTGTCTGCCCTTGGAGATAAGAGGTAGATTTTATTCTTAACCTCTTATAATAAGGAAACTGAGGCTCAGAGAAGTTCTATCTTAAGTTATTTCTTGATTAGAATAGCATACTGAAGTCGGGCTAGAACCCTGCTTTTTCTGGTTTTAAAATCCTTCCTCTGTTGACAAAAGATGCCTAACTCTGAAAAACCTTATAGGTTTATCTGAGCCAAATGTGAGTGACCTTAAGGCCTTGACCCCCATCTCCAGGAGGTCGTGAGAACAGGGGCCTACCATGGTTGAATTGTAGCTTGGTTATATACATTTTAGGAGCACAGAGGTGACAGAAACCATAAATCAATACATGGGGGATTTACATTGGTTCAGTCTGGTAAAGTAAGACATCGCTAGCTAGGGACTTGCAGACTATAAGTGGATTCAAAAACTTTCTAACTGGCAATTAGTAGCAGAACTTAGGCCCCTATCTAAGGAAAGTTGAAACCAGTAGAGAAGATATCCTGTTGAGATGAGGGAGTGAAGAAATTCCAACTTTCTTGATATGTAGATGAAGCCTCCTAGGTAGGAGACCTCAGAGAGAATAGGTGTCTTAAAGGTACTGAAAGTCCAGGATTCCAGCTTTACAGGGACATAAAATACTTTAATTTTCCTTCTTTATCTGTTATATGATGTTATGCCAGAGTCAGGTTGGAAAGTAAACATTGCTTAGGGTTAATTAAAAAAAAAAAAGGAAAACCTGTCTCCTCAGGCTCCTTAGTTAGGAATTGGGTAAGATAAAGAAAAAAGGCCAGAGTTTAGTCCTCAGTCTTTCTCATTGCCCCTACTACCTCCCTCACTCCTGGTGATCAAGTGCTCAGCCTGACCTTTCCCTCTAGAGGTTCCATGTGGAGGCATTGTGGTTCTCTGTCTCTTGTCTCTCACCTCCTGAGCAGCAGGAGCCCGGCCTTGAGCCAGAAGCTGCAGAAGGAGGGAGAGGGGAGTTCCCAGCCGGGAACCATCCATCCGCTGACTGGTGACACTGACACCAGGGCCCCAGCAGAATAGCAACCTTGTTCACTATTGTCTGGCTGTTAGTGGTGATGTATGAATAAGCTAAAAAGACAGCTTCATTTTCATAAGTTAACTTGTGCCTAGAGTAAGGAAGACAGAACAGTGCACTTAATCATAACCACAGGCACAGCACAGAAAACAATGACAAAACCTTTTCCGTGAGTCACAGTGTTTTATTATAATAATCCTAAGAAGACGAGACAGGCGGTGGCACATGTTGAGTGAGCCAGCACACTGTGGCAGCTCATGTTGTTCCCCTAAGAGGTATCCCCTGGGATTTTACTTCTTCACAGGATGGCAGTTTGAAAATGTGTTTGCATCACCAAGGCCTTAGGCTTGGACCTCTGGAGTTGAGATGCCACCTGGCTGATGAGCTAGGGTTGGTGGAGCTGCCAAGGATGGCCTGTCTCATTCACGCTGTCACCCGGGAGCACTGGGAACCTCTCTCCTGGAAGGGTGGCACTGGATAGCACCCTTATCAGAAAAGCTTGGGAGTTTGAGGGTCTATGTGGAAGGGAAGGGGCTGCCTGTAATGCAGTAGGGAACACGGTAGGTGCCTCCAGGGGAGACATTCGGTGCCAAGCACCCACTTTCCCGTTACCACAGAATCAATTATTCTCTGCTTATTATTTTTCCAACTTATCAGTGTTTCTGTCACTGCAAGTATCATGCTGCCTCATAATTGTTTATCTGTCTCTTCTTCTAGCTGCCCCGAGGGCAAGAACTCTGTTTTATTTGTCTTTGATTCCTTAGTATTTTGTGTGGTGTCTGACACAAAGCAAACTTTTAATCAGTATTAAGCTGAAGCAAAGTCTCAGCAAAGTAAGGGCCATGTTGGCTAAGGAAGGGAGGGGATGACTGGGGTTGGAGTCAGGCAGATGGGGAAGAACACATAGCCAGGGTGTACTGACAAGAGTAAAGACTTGCTGAACACTTGTGTATTTCCTAGGCACTTGGTGGCAATGTTTGAATAAGCACAGAACACAGCTTCATTTTCACAAATAAACTAGTGCCTAGAGGGAGTAAGAATCTAACTCAGTGTAGTACATTACCATTTATTAACTCCCTTTTAACAGATGAATGAAGAACCAAGCACAGAGAAGTAAAGGAGCTTGTCCAGAGTCACATAGCTAGCAAGTAGAGGAGCCAGGATTTCAAGCCAGGTAGTCCGGCTTTGGCGTTTATGTTCTTTACCACTTTACAGTATTTGAGAAGCATAGTGCTGAAGACCGCCTGTTTATGATACCAGCATGAGTTTGTTGTGTGCCGGTTGCCCTACAGGTAAACCTTAACCCTGACTATAGCAGGAACGGAGCTTCCAAAGTTCACTTAGTAATTCTCAGACTTTCGTGTACACCTCAGTTTCCTAGGAAGTTGATTTTTTAGTGAAAATTACTAGGCCCCATGACCAGAACCCCCATATACACACCCTCCCCAGATACTGAACCAATTTAGAGAACAAGGAATGAGAGCAAAGTGTCACCATATTTCACTGACAAAGGTGAAATCGGAGGACTCAAATTTAGGTGTGCATCTGCAATGGCTATTCCTGACACCAAAAGCCAGAGTTGGACTTGCCCGCCCTTCACAGGAAGTGACCATGGCCTTGTCAGGAAAGGGCCTGCCATAAAAGACTTAACAGCAATGGAAGAACAGATTAGCTGTGGGCTGTCTGCACACCAACTCCTGGAAGAAGGGTGGAAGATGAATCTAGGCTGCATTAAACTCAATTCCCTCTGAAACTCAGTGGTCAGGTAACTCCTTCCACATCGTGGGGGAGAGAAAGGGTTGGTACAAAAAGCCAGGAAATCTCTCCTTCCAGAAGCCAGAGAAGTAAGGGAAAGCGGCCTCCCATTTATAACTAACTTCTAGGTTGAGACCCAGGAACTTGTAGCAGAACTCCAGGTGTTTCTGAAGCACATGGTCCTCAGATAATACTTTAGAGAAGTAAAGTTCTAGAATGGCCTAGTTGTTGTGCTGAATGACCTCCAAAGAAAACCGCAGTCTTTCAGAAACTTGCAGGGTAGATTGGACAATGACGTTTAAAATCGGACCATTAGGTTTATAGTGTTTATCGTCCCAGCTTCTTTCTAAGCACTTAACATATGTGAAGTCATGTAAATTTGAAGTCACAACAACCATAAGGGTTAAATACCAAGGCAGAGAGAAGATAAGCAATTGTCTCAAGTATACACAACTCAAAAGTGGCAGGGCTGGGAATTGAAAGCAGGCAGTCTGACTCCAGTCTACATTCTACCTCTGGCCATGGTGCTGTATTTGGTTCCCTGTGGTCACAGACCTCTGCAGTGGGGCCATGTGGGAGGTAGGGAGGGTAGTGAGCAGTTAGCTCATGGGATTCACTAGCCCACCTGCAAAGATCAGCATTGTTGAGAGGCTGAGCAAAATTGCTTCCTCTTACTAGTGTTTTAATAATTGATATTGCAGTTAGTGAATCCATTTTTTATTTATTTTTATTTTTTTATTTTTTTTGAGTTGGAGTCTCACTCTGTCGCCCAGACTGGAGTGCAGTGGCCGCTCCCGCCCCCCGCAGCCTCTACCTACTGGGCACCAGCGATCCTTCCACCTCAGTCTTCCAAGTAGCCGGAATTACAGACATGTGCTACTACACCCAGCTGATTTTTTGATTTATTGTAGAGATGAGGTCTCGCTGCCAAGGCGGGTCTCGAGCCCGCGGGCTCAGGCAATCCACTCACCTCAGCCTCCCAAATTGAATCCATTTTTTAAAAAAGCAAAATGGTCAAGCACAGTGGCTCACACCTGTAATCCTAGCACTTTGGGAGGCCACGGCGGGCAGATCACTTGTACCCAGGAGTTTGAGACCAACAGGGAAACATAGTGAAACCTTGTCTCTGAAAACAAATTACAAAATATTAGGCATGGTGGCCCACACCTGTAGTCCCAGCTACTTGAAAAGCAAAGGCAGAAGGATCACTTGAATATTAAGGATAGCCTGAACAACCAGAAAGGTGTAGCTGCCATTCAATTCAGAAAGAGAATGCAAGGTAGGCTTGGGTGAGAAGAGTTTGGAGCTAAATTTGAACGTGTTAAATTTGAGCTGTATGTTAAATATCCAGGTAGAGAAGTCATGTAGACAGTTAGTTATATGAGTCAGAAGTTTGGGAAAAAGTTGACACCTATAGATGGTAGTTCTCAACCACGGATGATTATTTTGTTTTTTTCTCAACTAGTGGATATTAAAATTACAACTATCATGTTGCTAGTTTAGGATTTTTTTTTTAAATTTTGAAGAAGATTGGTGTACGTGAAAGGGTTATGTGATACCATCAACAGAAATGAAGCCCAGGTACAAATTGAGAGAAGGGGAATTTGGATATTATTCTGGTATAATGTGACTTTAGGTTAACCATGCAAATTCTTCCTTTTCTGGAGATTAAGACCTTGAGTGTATGCCCTAAGTAGAACAACCAGAGCAAAAGGTTGCTCATAGGTGCTGCCACCCCATCTTTACAGTTCTCCAAGCAAGGGAGGCAGATGCCTGAGTTCCTAAAGCTGAGTGGTAGGTATGTTGATATTGATGCATGGGGTGAGGGTGAAATGATTTTCAGCTGCAGAAATGTGGGGTCACTGATATACACTGACATGAGTGGGCTTCCTAATCAGGAGAGATTTTTCCCACCAGATGTCATTTATTTAGCAGATATTTATTAAGAACCAACCATGTGTTAGATACTACATAGTTCTTGCCCTTGGACTAATGTAGGAAATGGCTATTTCCAAATGAGGTGTGGATGTGCCCGAATATTACCCACTTTATTCTTTAAGTCAGCTGCTCACAAAAATACCAATAGGAAGTACTAACTAGAGATGCCTTTCATCTATTGTGGGAGGGAAGATAAAGTAATAGTTGGGGTTATTCATAAAATGCTCATACTAGAGAAGGGATTGTGGGTGGCGGTTCTCAGGGGGCAAGGGCGCTTTCTCCCAAGGAAGCACTTTATGAGCAAGGCAGAAGCAAGAACACAAGCAAAAAGCGATACATTTTTGTTTGGTGGGAATGCAAAAGATTTAATAATAGAAGATTTGTCAGAAGAAGTAAATTGAGGCAAAATAAAATTTATGAAATGCCACAGTTTAGAATTTGGGCTCTCAGATATCTGAAGATGATCTTACTTGAAATTCAGTTTGGCTACCCGAAATTGTCATGAAATTGAATGAAAGATCATTCCCTTTCTTTCAGTTCTGAGTGTATGACACCACTCATCATGCCACTAAACACTGTGATACCGACCTGGGGTTCTTAGTAATGATGTGCTATCTCCCTTAAGGCTTACCATCCCCCTTGAGTCCCATCCTCATTGTGAGGTTATAAAATGAGGACTCTAGTTGGGTCATACCATCAGGACTCGACACACAGCTTTTTCTGACAAGGGCACCATGTCTCTCCAATCTAATTGTTTTGCACGAATGTCCCAAGCTTGTTGCACATGGAGTTGATTGACTCTTGCACTCCCTGAATTGTTTTAGATGTGATCATATGCAATGACAAAGTGGGTGGTAGTATTTTTCCCATGCCTCTAATTTATGTGTTTGTGCTTCGGTGATGATTTAGATAGGAGCTCGATAAATTGATCAAATAAATTACACCAAACCCACACACCATCATTTCAGGGAGCTGTCATCATACCAAGGAGGCTCTATATCACCCAGTATGGTGTTCTGGGAGAATTGCTGTGTTTTCTTAAGTGCTGCTAGGCTTTCATTTGGTCAGAAAGGTCTTTATTCTACAGTTTGGCCAACAATAGAAGAAGTTTAACTCCAGAAAGCATCAGTTAGCTGAGAAAGACAGTGTTTATCAGTTCTGTGATCTTTGGAAGTTTTTTAAACTTGCTAAGCCTCAGTTTCCTTTTTTGTAAAGTGTGGATTCATAATTCCTACCTCCAATGTTTGTTATAAGAATAAACAATAATGCACAGAGACAGTGGAAAAAAATCCTAGTGTCAGACAAGTATAGACTTCTATCCTAGCTCCCACACTAGCGGTGAAAGTCACTAGTCCTTTGTGAGCCTCAGTTTCCTGAGCTGTAAAATGATATTGTTGATAATTCCAAGAGAATACCTTTTGCAAGTGGCATGGTGGCATTGTCTGAATGAGCCAAGTGTGTCTAATGCTCTACTTGGATGGCCCAGAGACATCAACATCCTGAGGGATTGACTATAAGACTGACTCCTGAAGTTGCTAAGGTGCACCAGAGGCTTAGGCCCACATCGAAGTCCAGCCCTAATCAACATTTCTGTGTTGGCATAATGTGGGCATGATGCTTGTTGGCATAAGGTATATATATTTTAGAGGAAGCCGTGAGTATGAGAGCAAAAACCCTGAAGGAAGTTGGGCAAACTAGCTCTTCTGTGTGGGCTGTCATCTCAGCAAACAAGGGTAATCTCTCCTCTCTGATGTGAGGGAAAAAAAAATCTCGGTCCATGCCCAGAAAGCGAGTACATTAATATATAGTGTGAAATAACAGAATGGAAATACTTGAATATTAGTTTATCAGACAATAAAAATGTGCTCTCTGAGTTAGGGACTGAATACATGAATGAATGAAAGAATGGTTCCAGATTCTGGTCTTATCCCAGATTAACTGGGTGGTCTTGGGCAAATTATTGAACTGTTCAGGACCTTCATTTTTTATCATAAAATGGAGATGATAAAAATGGCTGCTACTTGTGAGAATTAAATATGTTAATGCAAGTTAAGCACTTAGGTCAAGGCCTGGTACTCATAAAAACTCACAATGAATGAATGCTGTTGTCATGACGATTTGCCTTTCTTATATCATGTGTCCAATTGTCACTGATCCGGATGGGTAGACTTCTTCTTTTAAACTGTTTATGTTCTCTGTCCTTCACAGGGCAGCAGGTCCTGGGCTTGGTAGAGAACCATAGTGACTGGTACCTCAGAAACCTGTGGAAAAATCACCACCCTTGGCTGATCCTCGGAAGGGGCTACAACACAGGTACATCATAAGGGTGGTAGGGATGGGGTGACAGAGGGTGCTGTGAGGGCTTAGTGCTTCTTCCTCAGAGACAAGAGATGGCAAAAGCACTGGAGGAGGCCATCTAGTGGCTTGGATTCAGCAGTGGACAGTGCATGGGCAGTCGGCATTCCTGTTCCTTCTCAGAGCTGCAGCCACAGGCAGAGTAAGCTGGTGGGCCTTGGCAGTCTGCATTAGTCTCACCAGAAAGCCCCTCTCCTGACCTTCAAACCTAGATCGCATGGACATCTTTGTTAGTACGACCCTTAGGCTCCCGGGCTCTGTTAATGTAGGCTAGAGATCATTCTGCAGTAACAAACAACCCTGGCATTTCAGTTTCTTAACAGAGATTTATTTTTACCAATCACATTGCATGTCCATTTCAGCTCTTCAGGGATCTGTGTTCTCTGAAGGTATTTAGGATTCATCTCAATGCCCACTTGCACACTTGCTTGGATGGGGTGGGGAAGTAGCAGAAGTCATATTATCTCTTAAGGTTACATTCAGAAGTGCCACAATTCCTGCTACTATATCATTGACTAAAGCATGTCTTATGGCCATGCCTCCCTTCAACAGGTGTGGGCAAATGTGACCTACCATGTGACTGGTGAAGAAAAGGCAGAAATAGGACTTCTGAGGACCATGATCCTCCACCATGTGTCTAAAGTCACATCGATTATTTTACCTTGTTCCTAGCCCCAAATGTACTTCCTCTCTTTTGTGTCTGTGTCTGTGATTGGTGTCATTTATTTATTCATTCATTCAGTCATTCTTGTTCACCTGCTATCTTTTGAATGCTTACTGAGTATGAGGCCCTCTGCTAGGTGAGGTAGACATAGTTTGTGACCTTACAGAGCAGATAAGCAATGAAACTAGAACAACCTCCCTCTCCTGAGGCTCAATTCCTGCCAGTGTCTGTCTTTGAAATTCCCCTGAATCCTTCTGCTTCTCCCTTCTGTCCTCATTGCCACCACCTAAGTGCCCTCTTGTTAAAGGATATTGACTCACAATTTTACCTGGACTGGAAATTGGAGCTCAGGGAGCAGCAGTACGAGTCAGGCAAAGAAGGTCTGGGACCTGGCATCTGACACCATGAGCTGGGTTGGGGCAGGTGTCTGGAGGCAGCACTACCTGAAGGTGGTAAGTGAAGCCTATCCTGGAGGCTAGGCCAGTCCGTAGTGGGTAGAGCCAAAAAGTTCACTCTGAGAGCTGTCAGACCCAGAGGCCAAAGGGAAAAGGAAGTGAGTCAGTCTTCCAAAGGTGAGAGTTCAAAGATGGGGTCAAAGTGGGGGGAGGTAAAGTTGGAGGAGGACAAGTCCAGCATCAGTGTCTTGAGCAGCCAGAGGTGGCAGCCAGGGAGCCCTGTCCTGAATGTCATCCTAGGAGATGGGAATAGTCCTTAGCTGTTGGTCACCAGGGCATTGGATGTCTCTTTCCATGTCATCGTTTTGTGTAACACTGAACAGGCACATAGAGGTCACAATTGAATCTTAACCACCAGCCCTGCACAGATCCTGGCATCTTCCCCAGCTGCATTGGGTGTTTAGTTGCTGTATGGTGGGGAAGCCTAAGGAGTTCCTGAGAGTGGCCAAGTTGGGAAAGGGCAGCAAAGGGGATTGGAGGTAATTCAGGACTTCGGTGATGGGTGAGGCAGTGGCTCCATATACTAGCTGAGCATTAGCCAGGCTCCTTGCCAGGTGCTTTCTAGGTGTGAATCTCATGTGATCCTCATGCTAACCCCCAAAGGGCAGGTGCTGTGCTCATCTTGATTCTCTACAAGAGGAAACCAGAGCTTAGAGCATTTGAGGCTGCTCCCCTCATAAGTAAAAGAGCCTGTGGTATCAACTACTAACTTTCCTAGCTTGAACTTTAATGGTTCCAGGATCAAACACTTCAAAAGTGGGGAATCCTGGGCTCTGCCCTTGATGATTCTGATTGACTGGGTCTGTGGAGGATCGTAGGATTTGGCCCTTTAGGATGTTTCTGAAGCCTCTAGGATGTTTCTGGAACAGAATGTCCAAAAGCCTGCTCTGATCGAACATGGCACTCGGTTTCCCATCCCAGCAATCTCTCCCAGGTGCTGTTGTCTTGGTGCACTTGAGATTGGACCCTTTATGATCCTGTAGCAGGCTAGGGAGGGGACTCCATGTCCTTTCCTTTGATAAGTGAATAGTCACCCTGTGTTGATCTTTTGCACCTGGGAATTGCACGCACATTCCCTTCAGACTTGTGTAGGGCTAGAGACACCCATGTTTGTGGGCAGGAGAGAGGAAGTATCAGGAAAACCCTGGTGCATACGTTAACTTACTGTCCTCCATGGCATGTCACAGAAAATGTCACATAGAGATAGACTGCAGTGCCTTGAAGATGCCGCATCGAGGTCATGGTTACCTGCATAAAACAAAAACTGCTGGTCATCAATCTGAGCTTACAGGGGAAAGAAGAATGTAGTATACTGGGGAATTTATGATAAAGAAAATGACATATTTGCTCCCACCTCTTGGAATTCACTACAGAATGCAGTCAGTAGACACACCTCCAGCAGCTCTGACTTGACATGCCAAGGCAGTGAGTTACTTCCCTTCTTGCTGGTGCTAAAGAACAGAGCAGGTGGAGGGAAACTCTGTTACAAGTGATGCATCCATTTAAATAGACCAGTGACACCAGGTGATCATTACAAAAGGATTTATGCAACATTGGAATGCGTTGGCTTCATAATGGAATTTTTTTATTTTAAGACCAAGGATTGGCCATTCGCCAGTGGATGCGTCATCCAGATGTCAGGAGTCTCATGGAAATGGAGGATGCCACAGGAGAGAACTTGCCACCCTAAGTCCCAGCATATCTCAGGCCTCTACAAAGCGTATCTCCAGCAAATCCCTGTTATGAGCCTGATGTTGGAGAACCCAGACAAATCTGGGTTAGAATCGCTGTTCAGTCATTTAGTCTCCATATGTGCTTGAACCTTAGTTCTCTCCTTCTTTAAGACAGAATACAGAACCTAGTGTGTGAGGCAAATTGTTTAACATGCCAAATCAGATGTCGGGCACAAAATAATTACTCAGTAAATCTTATTCTTTGTCCTTTTACATTTTTCTGCCACTTCTTCTATTAGGGAATGGGATCTGTTACTTTTAAAATGGTGACTATATGATTAACCAGGGTTTGCTAAGGTTTCCCAAGCCCTCAGGTCAGAAGGAACCAGTTTGTCTTTCACTTTTCTCCAAATATAATGTAGTCACCCAGCAGTTTTTCTCATTTCTCTCTACTATCTGGAAAAGGTTAGCTTTTCATATTATTTTTGAAAAAAAAAATTGACTAGTTTAGTTCACATCTCAGCTTCCCGACTGTTTTACTTTGAAAATCCCCAGAAAAGGCATGAGACATTTGAGTTGGAAGATCTGCCTTCCGACTTTGTCACTTCTAATCTCTTGTGCTTCATCTGAGAAAGATAATTCTACCCAAGAACCCACTGTGGCGCTCCACCAGGATGGGGTAGCTATGCACACCTGGCAAACCGAAGCACTTTAGGAAGTTGCTTGTCGTTTTTATTTCTCCTTCTGACCACAGCCCGAGTGACTGTTTTCAGGTAATGCAGCTTCAGCCTCAGGCATCAAACATAGCCGCATCCATACCCCTGCCATCCAGTGGGCATCCTACCAGGTACCTGAGCATACATGATCTTCATTCAGTCCTGGAATTTTCTTGTAAAGTAAACATTCCCCTTAAAAGAGCCAACCAGGTTCATCCCTTCCTCTTCACTCTTCTTTCCCAGTCTGCCTTCACAAAGCCCAGAGAGCCCTAAAAGATGGGGAGATCTGCCCACCCTTTCCTGCTAATCCCCCTTCCTCCTTACTGGAGTTGTTTGCCACTTAATTCCACCTTAAGGAAGCCAGTGAGCCACAGCAGCTGTGGAAGAGCTGTTAGATCCCAGCACTGAGCTCTTGCCCATAACTGTTCAGGTGGAGTTGAGGGCATCTCCAACACCCTTGCACAGAGATGAGTCAATTCCTGGCCACTCTGTCATCTCCTAGGTGCAAAAAACTGTCATTCACTCAGCCTCCAGCTGTTAGCAGGAGTTTGAAAAGCAACAACAGCAACAAACATAGGACTTTGACAAGCTCATTAAGATTCTGCTCACTTCAGTTCCTAGTTGATAGGTGAATATCTTAAAAACAAACACCAGCAAAGAAGAGAGGGAAAGGAGGGCTAAACGTAGCAGGTCAGAGAACAAGACAAGGGGAGCTGGTAGAAAAAAGATGGCAGGTTTGCAGATAGGTTTGTTTGCATGGGATCCCGAAGCTGACTCTAGGGCAGGGTACGTCCTCCCCACCATGAAGGGCATAACGCTAGCTGGAGGATATGCTTTTAAAAACAATTTAAAAATAAAATGAATCGTGTTTTATCCAGTCCCCAAATTAGGCCAGGAATAGGCAGATGGAAACCTGGCTCTCTAGGGAGGAAGGAAGAATTTTTCCAGGAATCCTTCTCTACAGAACAACAGAATTGGAACACCCAAGGACTGGCTGACCTCTGAGGTTGGAACAAAATCTGGGCCATGAAAAAGTAGAAGGGGTTGGGTGGTCAAGTTAGACATCACAGTGAGTTCTATGGCAGGGACTCAAAAGGAAGAAACGCTTGACAATTTGCCAAAGAACTGTTAAACAAGTAGCTTTAGCAGGATGAATGGAAGTGTGTGACGTAGGCTCAACTTACCTCTGCCTCTGACATCCAGCATTCTGTGACCCTGGGTAAGTCTTTGCATTACTCTGTGCCTTATCTTAGTTGTCTCTGCTGTCAGGGTCTATGATCTCTTCATGCTCTGAAAGAATATTGTGATTGGATGTTTCTGTCTGCAATAATTGCATCCGGAGAAACTAGATTTAAATGTAGTTCATTCATTTTCTCCATTCATTCAGTATATGCTACTGAATAGCTATTATTCTGGCAAGGTTATAGTAGAAAAATAATTTTTCAAAGGAGTAATACTAAAATCGTTCCTTCAAAAAAAGATGATAATTTAGTGGAGAAAAGATTGCATATCCACAATAAATTTAAGATGACTTGAGCCTCTAGCATGATTGAGATCCAGGATTGAACATTGCCCTGCAACAATCACCCCTGGACTATCATTTTCAAGACTAATTTTAGAAGACATTGCAAGAAATGGTACTGTGTGTTTAGAAACTCTAGCCGGGCTCAGTGGCTCAGCCTGTAATCCCGTGCTTTGGGAGGCTGAGCTGAGTGAATTGCCTGAGCCCGTGGGTTTGAGACCCACCTGGGCAACTTGGCGAGAACTCATCTCCACAATAAATCAAAAAAATTGACTGGGCATGGTAGCGTGTGCATGTAGTTCCGGCTACTTGGAAGGCTGAGGTGGAAGGATCGCCAGAGCCCAGCAGGCTGAGGCTGCAGTAGCCAGGGGCATGCCACTGCACTCCAGTCTGGGTGACAGAGTGAGACTCCAATGCAAAAACAAAAAACAAAAAAAAACCCCCAAAACTCTACACAGAGTTGAGGCAT
>NW_007220360.1:0-18046 GCF_000164805.1 Carlito syrichta | reverse complement strand
TGTGTGGGTTTGTAATGTGATATCTCAAAAGGGAAAAATGAGAAACAAACCTTTGATTTTTAACCCCTCAAATCATTCACTGATCCTTCTTTACACAGCAGCAAGGATGCCCTCTTCCAAGCAGAATTTGATCACATGGGCTCCTACTCAGAGCACCACCATGTTGCACCACTCCAAGGGACACTGTTCACTTTGCCTTCTTTTCAGATGGTGCCCAGTATTGTGCAGCAAGAAGGTCCTGCCTGCCTTTGGTGGGGCCCCCGGCATGTCCTGCATGGAAGAACCCCCTTATTCTGACCTTGACCCACAAGGCCCCTAGGCCTGCCCTCCTGGCTTCAGTCTCATCTCCCTACCATCCTCCTCTTGGTCTGTGTGTCTCAGCCACCTTAGCCTTTAGTCCCTTGAGAGGTGTGTTTTCTTCCTGATACCAACTTCTCAGATTCTATGAAGACACTCACCGGGTGCCCTACAATTCAATTCTGACCCTAAATACCTGGAATTAGCTGCAGACTCCACAGGTTTCAGGGTGCAGTCCCATGAGACTGCCCTTGCTTCAGGCGCCAGGCACCTACATCATGTCCCCAGATTACTCACCCTTCTGTCAACTGGGTTACAAAGTCAGAGGCTCCCACAACACCCCTTTCAGGTTTGATGTGTTAGAGCAACTCACAGAACTCAGGAAGGTGCTCTACTTTCTGTTGCTGGCTGATTATAAAAGATACAGCTCAGGAATGGCCAAGTGGAAGAGTTACACAGGGCAAGCTATGAGGGAGAGGTGGAGAGCTTCCATGTCCTCTCCAGATAGGCCACTCTCCCAGCACCTGGATGTGTCCACCCACCCAGAAACTCTCCAAACCTTATCATTAATAGAGGTTTCGTTAGCTAGGTACAATTGATTAAATCATTGGCCATTGGTGATTAACTCAGTCTCAAGCCCCTGTTCCTTCCCTGGAAGTTGGGGATGGGGCTGGAAGTTCCAACAATCTAATCCTACCTTGTTCTTACTATCAACTAGCCTTCATCTTGAAATTATCTAGGGGCTTAACAAATATGGCCTCAGTAGAACAAAAGGTGCTCCTGCCACCTAGGAAATTCCAGGGGATTTAAGAGCTCTGTCTCAGAAGTTGGGAAGGGAAAAAGACTAGATACATTTGCATGATGCCACGTCACTAATCCTTGTCACACTTCCTACTATAAAGTCTTCACACATACTGTCCCCCCTGCTGGGACTCTCCTTCCTATTTTCTTTAGATCACTTGAGCCCAGGAGGCCCAGGCTGCAGAGAGCTGTGATAGCACCACTGTACTCAAGCCTGGGTGACAGAATAAGACTATATCTTCAAGTAGTTTGGCCCAAGTTGTGCAGTCAATAATTGAAAAAGCCAGAACTTAAGCATTGACCTTATGATCCTACAAACACGTGCTTTCTCTGCAATCCCAGTAGGAAAAAGTAGATAGTTGCTCCTTGACACTATTAATAGTGAGTCAAAGGAGAGTTGGGGTACGAAGTATCTGAATGATGTCAACAAAGTATGTTTTTAAGAAGAGACAGGTTCAAATGTCCATGGATAGAGGTCATAACCGGAGCAAGTCCAGCTCTGCTTCCTTCACCTGAGGCCTCATCTGAGAGGTGACGGCAGCCACATGTCCTGGGAGTCGGGGTGATAAAAGCAGACTTGGAAGAAAGCCCAGCAGCTCTGCGTTCCTTTTTTAGTTTTTCCCATTTTCAAAGACCAAAGATCACAGAAGAAAGAAGAGAAAAATCATTATCTGAAATAGAGCAGGAGTTTTAAACTGTAAATTAAGTTAATGTGGGCCCATTCGAAGATTTCTTGGGTGTTGGTGGGGGGGTGGACTTGTTCTTGGTTCTTGGCAGATAGAATCATTATCTGGACTTTTATTGGACTGTGTATTCTTTTCTGAGTCTTGGGCCTTCCTTTTCTGTTCTCCCTAGGTGCCCTGGGTAGGATGTGCTCTCAGTTCAGTGTGCTGGGATTAATGCTGAAGGAAATAAAACTCAGAGCATCCCGGTGGGCACCAGAGGGGTCTTCAGAGTGCCCTGGGCTCCTGTCTGCAGCCCCAGGCGGCAGTGCCAGCAGGAACAGGTGGGCTGGTCAAATACACTTTGACCAGTCTTTCTACCTTCCTTCTGTGCCCTTTGGAGCCTTTTCCATAGTGTGCCAGATGCACCCTTCTCCTCAGAGAAATGCTTTTTAGATTGTCTATAGCCACAAGTGTAAATATGCTTTTGCAACCAAAAGACAGGAATGCAAGCCCCAGTTCTGCAGCTCCTAGCCACTTGACCTTAGCATGTCATTTTACCTCCCTAGACCTGTTTTCCGTTTGAAGGGTAGAAATAAGCATAGTGCCCACCTCATGAGGTTGTCATAAGGTATCTCTGTGGAGATGCATAAAAACCAGCATCTCAGTGCCTGGGCAAAGTGTTCACATAGAGGAAGCTGCCCCGAAGAAAAAAAAAACCCAAAAAACAGGCTCCCCTCACCAGGCAGCTGGTCATACACACACGTACCACACACATGGGAGAACATGCATAGAGATTGTCCAGCATGAAGAGGATGTTAGGAAAACTCACTATTGGCTTATAGTAAAGACACCTTCCAGTCAGGTCGAAAGACAGCTTTGGCATCTTCAAATCTAGTCTTCTGCTCAGTACAGAAGTTCCCTCTACCACAGCATGCCTGGTAGATGACTACCCACATATTCCCAGAGGTCCCCAAACTTGCTCTGCATCTGAATTAATGGGACTGTTTTTTAAAAATGAAATTTCCAGGCTCCATCCTGGAAGGATCTGCGTCAGTGAGATTTGAAATGGAGCCTGGCAAAAGGTAACCAGGTCATTCAAAAAGCTCTTTGCAAAGATACATACAAAAGAGTAGAGAAAGGGCCTGTTTTCTTCACTTCTGTGCCTCCAGCATTTGGCACAGAGCCTAGTGCAGAGTGGGGGGCTCCATAAACACCGGCTCGATGAGGGCTGAATCATGTAGTCTCTTCTAGAACCATTTCGGGGATTTCCCGCTTCTGTTTTGGTAAACTCTTGTGGCCAGTTACAGTCTTGCTTATAATAAGCAAAATCTGTCTTCCTCTAATCTCCACTCATTCCGCTTAATTCTACCTTCTAGAGTGGCATGGATTCTAATTCCTCAGCCATAGAGATCAGTGGAGTATTTTTCTCCAAGTGAAATCAAGGCTGAACAATGTATAAACTGGAATGGGGTA
Source organism: Carlito syrichta (assembly GCF_000164805.1). Lineage (NCBI taxonomy): Eukaryota > Metazoa > Chordata > Mammalia > Primates > Tarsiidae > Carlito > Carlito syrichta. Next base: position 14,810 of record NW_007220360.1, on the reverse strand, counting down.
TTTCATCAAGTAACTGAAACCCAAGGAATCAAAATGAGTGCCACTTAATTGGAGAACATAGATTTCATCTGAAGGACAGCCATTGTCAACTCGGGATCCATAAACCTTGGTAAGAGTCCCATTAAAGCCTCGTGAAGTAGATACCATGGCCATTTTACAGATGAGAAAAATGAAGAACTGAGAGTTTACTCAAAATTACCTATGAGCCAGACTAGCTGCTCTGGAGGCTGAGATAGGAAGGTCACTTGAGGACAGGCATTTGAGGCTGCAGTGAGTGATCATACCACTGTACTCCAGCCCGGGCAACAGAATGAGACCCTGTCCCCTAAAAACTAGCAAAGAAAAACTAAGATTACCTATAAAATATAGAAGAGCTAAAATTTAAACCAGGTGAGAATTATTCTAAAGTTTTAAGAAAGAAGCAACTGCCAGGTTTGAGATGCATAGAGGAAGCCCGGAGCTTAAAGTTCTAGTTGGAGTCCTGACTCCTGGCATCTCCATTGCCTGTGTGTTTGCATAAGCCCCTTAGTTCCCTTTGACTTCTCTTTGTGGGCTTCATCTGCAATAGGAGGTGGTACCAGAGTAGTCCCTGCTTTCTTCACAGCTCATTCTAATGTCTGTGATCCCAGGGCACAATGCTGAACTGCAGAGTAGGGACTGTGAGACACACAAGTTCACACGTCATTCCTTTCAATCGATTCAGGGTTCTAATACACTTTTGTGCGCATCTTCTCAGGAGATGTTTTCTTATTCAACACCAACCAGCCAGGGGCACCCGGGGCGTGTAGCAGTTCTTTCAGGATATTTAGTAAATAGTAATGTGATACTATATGGCTTCCTATTTATAGACGTCCTGCGCTCAGACATGCACTGAATGGTACTATTAAAGGCTTTTCTACTCTAAAATGGCTTATTAGAATAAGTATGAAGTAGGAAGGGCATGTTAGGCTCTCTGCTGCTACTCAGGACAGCCTCTGGTTTTGACACTTTAATATTCACCTAGTGATATATGCACAGCCATTTGATATGCAGCAGTGATTGGCAGACTTCCACTGTATGCCCAGGAGCTTTCCTGGGGATGGGAAAAAGGAGACAGCACTGAAAGCATCCTACAGATTAGAGCTAGAATCAACTGTCCCTGGTCCTTACCTGGAGAGGTTAACTAGCACACATTCACTTCTCCACTCAGAAAGAATTCACCAATTCCATATGTACTAGGATGGCGGGTTGTGAATAAGATTTATTACTTATTCACTGATCCATGTGTTCATTTATTCATTCACCCACTCATCCATACCTCTTTGGACCCCAGGGGTATTCAAGGGTTTTAATCAAGGAAGCAAAATAATCAACTTTGTACTTTCAAAATATTTCTATGGCTAGGTAAGCAGAATGGAATGGCAAAGGGCTACCCTGAAGTGAAAGCGATTAAGTATAAATCTGTTAATGTAACCCAGGAGAGAGAGGTGATAAAGGCATAGTAGAACCAGGGAAGAAATGAATTTTAGAAACACTTGTAGTTCAAATCTGTAGGATTTGGTTATGATGAGGATGTAACAACCAAGGAGAGGTAGGTGTCAGGGTTGATATAGAGGTTTCTAGCTTTGGTAACCATTTAGATCTTGATGCTGCCAACCAGCATAATAGGCAAGGGTCACGCTGTTATTTAAGAGAAGATTGTGGATTTGGTTTTAGTGAGCTTGAGTTGAAGATCACTGTGGAGCGGACAAATGAAGATGGTGAGCTATGGACTGAGGAGCAAGGCGTTCTGGAAAGACATCTGGGCTGAGGGTGGAGATTGGGAATCATCTTCCAGTCAGTGGTATTTGAAGCCACGGAGTAGACCCCATCATTCATGGATCCCATCATCCGACCAAGGAAGGAACTCAGGGAGCACTGGCATGTGAGATGAGGCAGTGCTCATCTTTCCTGTGGAAGAAGCAGGGAAAGAATGTTCAGAGGGAGGAAAACAGCCAAGACACTGGTGTCACGGACACTAAAGGTTTTAAAAAGGTGGAGTGGGGTGAGAGCCAGGGAAAGCTGGAACAAGGGTGGGAGACAGTAGAGTCAAGTGTTGCCAAATCCAGTCTATACAGCTATTGTCAACACTTGGATAGGACAACTTAGACATTGTGAACAGTAACCATCCCAATGGGGGAAAGAGAAATCCTTTAGTTGAGCATCTTCTATGAGCCAGGAACTTTGTGTATGTTATCTTATTTGACTATGTGTCTGCCCTTGGAGATAAGAGGTAGATTTTATTCTTAACCTCTTATAATAAGGAAACTGAGGCTCAGAGAAGTTCTATCTTAAGTTATTTCTTGATTAGAATAGCATACTGAAGTCGGGCTAGAACCCTGCTTTTTCTGGTTTTAAAATCCTTCCTCTGTTGACAAAAGATGCCTAACTCTGAAAAACCTTATAGGTTTATCTGAGCCAAATGTGAGTGACCTTAAGGCCTTGACCCCCATCTCCAGGAGGTCGTGAGAACAGGGGCCTACCATGGTTGAATTGTAGCTTGGTTATATACATTTTAGGAGCACAGAGGTGACAGAAACCATAAATCAATACATGGGGGATTTACATTGGTTCAGTCTGGTAAAGTAAGACATCGCTAGCTAGGGACTTGCAGACTATAAGTGGATTCAAAAACTTTCTAACTGGCAATTAGTAGCAGAACTTAGGCCCCTATCTAAGGAAAGTTGAAACCAGTAGAGAAGATATCCTGTTGAGAAGAGGGAGTGAAGAAATTCCAACTTTCTTGATATGTAGATGAAGCCTCCTAGGTAGGAGACCTCGAGAGAATAGGTGTCTTAAAGGTACTGAAAGTCCAGGATTCCAGCTTTACAGGGACATAAAATACTTTAATTTTCCTTCTTTATCTGTTATATGATGTTATGCCAGAGTCAGGTTGGAAAGTAAACATTGCTTAGGGTTAATTAAAAAAAAAAAAGGAAAACCTGTCTCCTCAGGCTCCTTAGTTAGGAATTGGGTAAGATAAAGAAAAAAGGCCAGAGTTTAGTCCTCAGTCTTTCTCATTGCCCCTACTACCTCCCTCACTCCTGGTGATCAAGTGCTCAGCCTGACCTTTCCCTCTAGAGGTTCCATGTGGAGGCATTGTGGTTCTCTGTCTCTTGTCTCTCACCTCCTGAGCAGCAGGAGCCCGGCCTTGAGCCAGAAGCTGCAGAAGGAGGGAGAGGGGAGTTCCCAGCCGGGAACCATCCATCCGCTGACTGGTGACACTGACACCAGGGCCCCAGCAGAATAGCAACCTTGTTCACTATTGTCTGGCTGTTAGTGGTGATGTATGAATAAGCTAAAAAGACAGCTTCATTTTCATAAGTTAACTTGTGCCTAGAGTAAGGAAGACAGAACAGTGCACTTAATCATAACCACAGGCACAGCACAGAAAACAATGACAAAACCTTTTCCGTGAGTCACAGTGTTTTATTATAATAATCCTAAGAAGACGAGACAGGCGGTGGCACATGTTGAGTGAGCCAGCACACTGTGGCAGCTCATGTTGTTCCCCTAAGAGGTATCCCCTGGGATTTTACTTCTTCACAGGATGGCAGTTTGAAAATGTGTTTGCATCACCAAGGCCTTAGGCTTGGACCTCTGGAGTTGAGATGCCACCTGGCTGATGAGCTAGGGTTGGTGGAGCTGCCAAGGATGGCCTGTCTCATTCACGCTGTCACCCGGGAGCACTGGGAACCTCTCTCCTGGAAGGGTGGCACTGGATAGCACCCTTATCAGAAAAGCTTGGGAGTTTGAGGGTCTATGTGGAAGGGAAGGGGCTGCCTGTAATGCAGTAGGGAACACGGTAGGTGCCTCCAGGGGAGACATTCGGTGCCAAGCACCCACTTTCCCGTTACCACAGAATCAATTATTCTCTGCTTATTATTTTTCCAACTTATCAGTGTTTCTGTCACTGCAAGTATCATGCTGCCTCATAATTGTTTATCTGTCTCTTCTTCTAGCTGCCCCGAGGGCAAGAACTCTGTTTTATTTGTCTTTGATTCCTTAGTATTTTGTGTGGTGTCTGACACAAAGCAAACTTTTAATCAGTATTAAGCTGAAGCAAAGTCTCAGCAAAGTAAGGGCCATGTTGGCTAAGGAAGGGAGGGGATGACTGGGGTTGGAGTCAGGCAGATGGGGAAGAACACATAGCCAGGGTGTACTGACAAGAGTAAAGACTTGCTGAACACTTGTGTATTTCCTAGGCACTTGGTGGCAATGTTTGAATAAGCACAGAACACAGCTTCATTTTCACAAATAAACTAGTGCCTAGAGGGAGTAAGAATCTAACTCAGTGTAGTACATTACCATTTATTAACTCCCTTTTAACAGATGAATGAAGAACCAAGCACAGAGAAGTAAAGGAGCTTGTCCAGAGTCACATAGCTAGCAAGTAGAGGAGCCAGGATTTCAAGCCAGGTAGTCCGGCTTTGGCGTTTATGTTCTTTACCACTTTACAGTATTTGAGAAGCATAGTGCTGAAGACCGCCTGTTTATGATACCAGCATGAGTTTGTTGTGTGCCGGTTGCCCTACAGGTAAACCTTAACCCTGACTATAGCAGGAACGGAGCTTCCAAAGTTCACTTAGTAATTCTCAGACTTTCGTGTACACCTCAGTTTCCTAGGAAGTTGATTTTTTAGTGAAAATTACTAGGCCCCATGACCAGAACCCCCATATACACACCCTCCCCAGATACTGAACCAATTTAGAGAACAAGGAATGAGAGCAAAGTGTCACCATATTTCACTGACAAAGGTGAAATCGGAGGACTCAAATTTAGGTGTGCATCTGCAATGGCTATTCCTGACACCAAAAGCCAGAGTTGGACTTGCCCGCCCTTCACAGGAAGTGACCATGGCCTTGTCAGGAAAGGGCCTGCCATAAAAGACTTAACAGCAATGGAAGAACAGATTAGCTGTGGGCTGTCTGCACACCAACTCCTGGAAGAAGGGTGGAAGATGAATCTAGGCTGCATTAAACTCAATTCCCTCTGAAACTCAGTGGTCAGGTAACTCCTTCCACATCGTGGGGGAGAGAAAGGGTTGGTACAAAAAGCCAGGAAATCTCTCCTTCCAGAAGCCAGAGAAGTAAGGGAAAGCGGCCTCCCATTTATAACTAACTTCTAGGTTGAGACCCAGGAACTTGTAGCAGAACTCCAGGTGTTTCTGAAGCACATGGTCCTCAGATAATACTTTAGAGAAGTAAAGTTCTAGAATGGCCTAGTTGTTGTGCTGAATGACCTCCAAAGAAAACCGCAGTCTTTCAGAAACTTGCAGGGTAGATTGGACAATGACGTTTAAAATCGGACCATTAGGTTTATAGTGTTTATCGTCCCAGCTTCTTTCTAAGCACTTAACATATGTGAAGTCATGTAAATTTGAAGTCACAACAACCATAAGGGTTAAATACCAAGGCAGAGAGAAGATAAGCAATTGTCTCAAGTATACACAACTCAAAAGTGGCAGGGCTGGGAATTGAAAGCAGGCAGTCTGACTCCAGTCTACATTCTACCTCTGGCCATGGTGCTGTATTTGGTTCCCTGTGGTCACAGACCTCTGCAGTGGGGCCATGTGGGAGGTAGGGAGGGTAGTGAGCAGTTAGCTCATGGGATTCACTAGCCCACCTGCAAAGATCAGCATTGTTGAGAGGCTGAGCAAAATTGCTTCCTCTTACTAGTGTTTTAATAATTGATATTGCAGTTAGTGAATCCATTTTTTATTTATTTTTATTTTTTTATTTTTTTTGAGTTGGAGTCTCACTCTGTCGCCCAGACTGGAGTGCAGTGGCCGCTCCCGCCCCCCGCAGCCTCTACCTACTGGGCACCAGCGATCCTTCCACCTCAGTCTTCCAAGTAGCCGGAATTACAGACATGTGCTACTACACCCAGCTGATTTTTTGATTTATTGTAGAGATGAGGTCTCGCTGCCAAGGCGGGTCTCGAGCCCGCGGGCTCAGGCAATCCACTCACCTCAGCCTCCCAAATTGAATCCATTTTTTAAAAAAGCAAAATGGTCAAGCACAGTGGCTCACACCTGTAATCCTAGCACTTTGGGAGGCCACGGCGGGCAGATCACTTGTACCCAGGAGTTTGAGACCAACAGGGAAACATAGTGAAACCTTGTCTCTGAAAACAAATTACAAAATATTAGGCATGGTGGCCCACACCTGTAGTCCCAGCTACTTGAAAAGCAAAGGCAGAAGGATCACTTGAATATTAAGGATAGCCTGAACAACCAGAAAGGTGTAGCTGCCATTCAATTCAGAAAGAGAATGCAAGGTAGGCTTGGGTGAGAAGAGTTTGGAGCTAAATTTGAACGTGTTAAATTTGAGCTGTATGTTAAATATCCAGGTAGAGAAGTCATGTAGACAGTTAGTTATATGAGTCAGAAGTTTGGGAAAAAGTTGACACCTATAGATGGTAGTTCTCAACCACGGATGATTATTTTGTTTTTTTCTCAACTAGTGGATATTAAAATTACAACTATCATGTTGCTAGTTTAGGATTTTTTTTTTAAATTTTGAAGAAGATTGGTGTACGTGAAAGGGTTATGTGATACCATCAACAGAAATGAAGCCCAGGTACAAATTGAGAGAAGGGGAATTTGGATATTATTCTGGTATAATGTGACTTTAGGTTAACCATGCAAATTCTTCCTTTTCTGGAGATTAAGACCTTGAGTGTATGCCCTAAGTAGAACAACCAGAGCAAAAGGTTGCTCATAGGTGCTGCCACCCCATCTTTACAGTTCTCCAAGCAAGGGAGGCAGATGCCTGAGTTCCTAAAGCTGAGTGGTAGGTATGTTGATATTGATGCATGGGGTGAGGGTGAAATGATTTTCAGCTGCAGAAATGTGGGGTCACTGATATACACTGACATGAGTGGGCTTCCTAATCAGGAGAGATTTTTCCCACCAGATGTCATTTATTTAGCAGATATTTATTAAGAACCAACCATGTGTTAGATACTACATAGTTCTTGCCCTTGGACTAATGTAGGAAATGGCTATTTCCAAATGAGGTGTGGATGTGCCCGAATATTACCCACTTTATTCTTTAAGTCAGCTGCTCACAAAAATACCAATAGGAAGTACTAACTAGAGATGCCTTTCATCTATTGTGGGAGGGAAGATAAAGTAATAGTTGGGGTTATTCATAAAATGCTCATACTAGAGAAGGGATTGTGGGTGGCGGTTCTCAGGGGGCAAGGGCGCTTTCTCCCAAGGAAGCACTTTATGAGCAAGGCAGAAGCAAGAACACAAGCAAAAAGCGATACATTTTTGTTTGGTGGGAATGCAAAAGATTTAATAATAGAAGATTTGTCAGAAGAAGTAAATTGAGGCAAAATAAAATTTATGAAATGCCACAGTTTAGAATTTGGGCTCTCAGATATCTGAAGATGATCTTACTTGAAATTCAGTTTGGCTACCCGAAATTGTCATGAAATTGAATGAAAGATCATTCCCTTTCTTTCAGTTCTGAGTGTATGACACCACTCATCATGCCACTAAACACTGTGATACCGACCTGGGGTTCTTAGTAATGATGTGCTATCTCCCTTAAGGCTTACCATCCCCCTTGAGTCCCATCCTCATTGTGAGGTTATAAAATGAGGACTCTAGTTGGGTCATACCATCAGGACTCGACACACAGCTTTTTCTGACAAGGGCACCATGTCTCTCCAATCTAATTGTTTTGCACGAATGTCCCAAGCTTGTTGCACATGGAGTTGATTGACTCTTGCACTCCCTGAATTGTTTTAGATGTGATCATATGCAATGACAAAGTGGGTGGTAGTATTTTTCCCATGCCTCTAATTTATGTGTTTGTGCTTCGGTGATGATTTAGATAGGAGCTCGATAAATTGATCAAATAAATTACACCAAACCCACACACCATCATTTCAGGGAGCTGTCATCATACCAAGGAGGCTCTATATCACCCAGTATGGTGTTCTGGGAGAATTGCTGTGTTTTCTTAAGTGCTGCTAGGCTTTCATTTGGTCAGAAAGGTCTTTATTCTACAGTTTGGCCAACAATAGAAGAAGTTTAACTCCAGAAAGCATCAGTTAGCTGAGAAAGACAGTGTTTATCAGTTCTGTGATCTTTGGAAGTTTTTTAAACTTGCTAAGCCTCAGTTTCCTTTTTTGTAAAGTGTGGATTCATAATTCCTACCTCCAATGTTTGTTATAAGAATAAACAATAATGCACAGAGACAGTGGAAAAAAATCCTAGTGTCAGACAAGTATAGACTTCTATCCTAGCTCCCACACTAGCGGTGAAAGTCACTAGTCCTTTGTGAGCCTCAGTTTCCTGAGCTGTAAAATGATATTGTTGATAATTCCAAGAGAATACCTTTTGCAAGTGGCATGGTGGCATTGTCTGAATGAGCCAAGTGTGTCTAATGCTCTACTTGGATGGCCCAGAGACATCAACATCCTGAGGGATTGACTATAAGACTGACTCCTGAAGTTGCTAAGGTGCACCAGAGGCTTAGGCCCACATCGAAGTCCAGCCCTAATCAACATTTCTGTGTTGGCATAATGTGGGCATGATGCTTGTTGGCATAAGGTATATATATTTTAGAGGAAGCCGTGAGTATGAGAGCAAAAACCCTGAAGGAAGTTGGGCAAACTAGCTCTTCTGTGTGGGCTGTCATCTCAGCAAACAAGGGTAATCTCTCCTCTCTGATGTGAGGGAAAAAAAAATCTCGGTCCATGCCCAGAAAGCGAGTACATTAATATATAGTGTGAAATAACAGAATGGAAATACTTGAATATTAGTTTATCAGACAATAAAAATGTGCTCTCTGAGTTAGGGACTGAATACATGAATGAATGAAAGAATGGTTCCAGATTCTGGTCTTATCCCAGATTAACTGGGTGGTCTTGGGCAAATTATTGAACTGTTCAGGACCTTCATTTTTTATCATAAAATGGAGATGATAAAAATGGCTGCTACTTGTGAGAATTAAATATGTTAATGCAAGTTAAGCACTTAGGTCAAGGCCTGGTACTCATAAAAACTCACAATGAATGAATGCTGTTGTCATGACGATTTGCCTTTCTTATATCATGTGTCCAATTGTCACTGATCCGGATGGGTAGACTTCTTCTTTTAAACTGTTTATGTTCTCTGTCCTTCACAGGGCAGCAGGTCCTGGGCTTGGTAGAGAACCATAGTGACTGGTACCTCAGAAACCTGTGGAAAAATCACCACCCTTGGCTGATCCTCGGAAGGGGCTACAACACAGGTACATCATAAGGGTGGTAGGGATGGGGTGACAGAGGGTGCTGTGAGGGCTTAGTGCTTCTTCCTCAGAGACAAGAGATGGCAAAAGCACTGGAGGAGGCCATCTAGTGGCTTGGATTCAGCAGTGGACAGTGCATGGGCAGTCGGCATTCCTGTTCCTTCTCAGAGCTGCAGCCACAGGCAGAGTAAGCTGGTGGGCCTTGGCAGTCTGCATTAGTCTCACCAGAAAGCCCCTCTCCTGACCTTCAAACCTAGATCGCATGGACATCTTTGTTAGTACGACCCTTAGGCTCCCGGGCTCTGTTAATGTAGGCTAGAGATCATTCTGCAGTAACAAACAACCCTGGCATTTCAGTTTCTTAACAGAGATTTATTTTTACCAATCACATTGCATGTCCATTTCAGCTCTTCAGGGATCTGTGTTCTCTGAAGGTATTTAGGATTCATCTCAATGCCCACTTGCACACTTGCTTGGATGGGGTGGGGAAGTAGCAGAAGTCATATTATCTCTTAAGGTTACATTCAGAAGTGCCACAATTCCTGCTACTATATCATTGACTAAAGCATGTCTTATGGCCATGCCTCCCTTCAACAGGTGTGGGCAAATGTGACCTACCATGTGACTGGTGAAGAAAAGGCAGAAATAGGACTTCTGAGGACCATGATCCTCCACCATGTGTCTAAAGTCACATCGATTATTTTACCTTGTTCCTAGCCCCAAATGTACTTCCTCTCTTTTGTGTCTGTGTCTGTGATTGGTGTCATTTATTTATTCATTCATTCAGTCATTCTTGTTCACCTGCTATCTTTTGAATGCTTACTGAGTATGAGGCCCTCTGCTAGGTGAGGTAGACATAGTTTGTGACCTTACAGAGCAGATAAGCAATGAAACTAGAACAACCTCCCTCTCCTGAGGCTCAATTCCTGCCAGTGTCTGTCTTTGAAATTCCCCTGAATCCTTCTGCTTCTCCCTTCTGTCCTCATTGCCACCACCTAAGTGCCCTCTTGTTAAAGGATATTGACTCACAATTTTACCTGGACTGGAAATTGGAGCTCAGGGAGCAGCAGTACGAGTCAGGCAAAGAAGGTCTGGGACCTGGCATCTGACACCATGAGCTGGGTTGGGGCAGGTGTCTGGAGGCAGCACTACCTGAAGGTGGTAAGTGAAGCCTATCCTGGAGGCTAGGCCAGTCCGTAGTGGGTAGAGCCAAAAAGTTCACTCTGAGAGCTGTCAGACCCAGAGGCCAAAGGGAAAAGGAAGTGAGTCAGTCTTCCAAAGGTGAGAGTTCAAAGATGGGGTCAAAGTGGGGGGAGGTAAAGTTGGAGGAGGACAAGTCCAGCATCAGTGTCTTGAGCAGCCAGAGGTGGCAGCCAGGGAGCCCTGTCCTGAATGTCATCCTAGGAGATGGGAATAGTCCTTAGCTGTTGGTCACCAGGGCATTGGATGTCTCTTTCCATGTCATCGTTTTGTGTAACACTGAACAGGCACATAGAGGTCACAATTGAATCTTAACCACCAGCCCTGCACAGATCCTGGCATCTTCCCCAGCTGCATTGGGTGTTTAGTTGCTGTATGGTGGGGAAGCCTAAGGAGTTCCTGAGAGTGGCCAAGTTGGGAAAGGGCAGCAAAGGGGATTGGAGGTAATTCAGGACTTCGGTGATGGGTGAGGCAGTGGCTCCATATACTAGCTGAGCATTAGCCAGGCTCCTTGCCAGGTGCTTTCTAGGTGTGAATCTCATGTGATCCTCATGCTAACCCCCAAAGGGCAGGTGCTGTGCTCATCTTGATTCTCTACAAGAGGAAACCAGAGCTTAGAGCATTTGAGGCTGCTCCCCTCATAAGTAAAAGAGCCTGTGGTATCAACTACTAACTTTCCTAGCTTGAACTTTAATGGTTCCAGGATCAAACACTTCAAAAGTGGGGAATCCTGGGCTCTGCCCTTGATGATTCTGATTGACTGGGTCTGTGGAGGATCGTAGGATTTGGCCCTTTAGGATGTTTCTGAAGCCTCTAGGATGTTTCTGGAACAGAATGTCCAAAAGCCTGCTCTGATCGAACATGGCACTCGGTTTCCCATCCCAGCAATCTCTCCCAGGTGCTGTTGTCTTGGTGCACTTGAGATTGGACCCTTTATGATCCTGTAGCAGGCTAGGGAGGGGACTCCATGTCCTTTCCTTTGATAAGTGAATAGTCACCCTGTGTTGATCTTTTGCACCTGGGAATTGCACGCACATTCCCTTCAGACTTGTGTAGGGCTAGAGACACCCATGTTTGTGGGCAGGAGAGAGGAAGTATCAGGAAAACCCTGGTGCATACGTTAACTTACTGTCCTCCATGGCATGTCACAGAAAATGTCACATAGAGATAGACTGCAGTGCCTTGAAGATGCCGCATCGAGGTCATGGTTACCTGCATAAAACAAAAACTGCTGGTCATCAATCTGAGCTTACAGGGGAAAGAAGAATGTAGTATACTGGGGAATTTATGATAAAGAAAATGACATATTTGCTCCCACCTCTTGGAATTCACTACAGAATGCAGTCAGTAGACACACCTCCAGCAGCTCTGACTTGACATGCCAAGGCAGTGAGTTACTTCCCTTCTTGCTGGTGCTAAAGAACAGAGCAGGTGGAGGGAAACTCTGTTACAAGTGATGCATCCATTTAAATAGACCAGTGACACCAGGTGATCATTACAAAAGGATTTATGCAACATTGGAATGCGTTGGCTTCATAATGGAATTTTTTTATTTTAAGACCAAGGATTGGCCATTCGCCAGTGGATGCGTCATCCAGATGTCAGGAGTCTCATGGAAATGGAGGATGCCACAGGAGAGAACTTGCCACCCTAAGTCCCAGCATATCTCAGGCCTCTACAAAGCGTATCTCCAGCAAATCCCTGTTATGAGCCTGATGTTGGAGAACCCAGACAAATCTGGGTTAGAATCGCTGTTCAGTCATTTAGTCTCCATATGTGCTTGAACCTTAGTTCTCTCCTTCTTTAAGACAGAATACAGAACCTAGTGTGTGAGGCAAATTGTTTAACATGCCAAATCAGATGTCGGGCACAAAATAATTACTCAGTAAATCTTATTCTTTGTCCTTTTACATTTTTCTGCCACTTCTTCTATTAGGGAATGGGATCTGTTACTTTTAAAATGGTGACTATATGATTAACCAGGGTTTGCTAAGGTTTCCCAAGCCCTCAGGTCAGAAGGAACCAGTTTGTCTTTCACTTTTCTCCAAATATAATGTAGTCACCCAGCAGTTTTTCTCATTTCTCTCTACTATCTGGAAAAGGTTAGCTTTTCATATTATTTTTGAAAAAAAAAATTGACTAGTTTAGTTCACATCTCAGCTTCCCGACTGTTTTACTTTGAAAATCCCCAGAAAAGGCATGAGACATTTGAGTTGGAAGATCTGCCTTCCGACTTTGTCACTTCTAATCTCTTGTGCTTCATCTGAGAAAGATAATTCTACCCAAGAACCCACTGTGGCGCTCCACCAGGATGGGGTAGCTATGCACACCTGGCAAACCGAAGCACTTTAGGAAGTTGCTTGTCGTTTTTATTTCTCCTTCTGACCACAGCCCGAGTGACTGTTTTCAGGTAATGCAGCTTCAGCCTCAGGCATCAAACATAGCCGCATCCATACCCCTGCCATCCAGTGGGCATCCTACCAGGTACCTGAGCATACATGATCTTCATTCAGTCCTGGAATTTTCTTGTAAAGTAAACATTCCCCTTAAAAGAGCCAACCAGGTTCATCCCTTCCTCTTCACTCTTCTTTCCCAGTCTGCCTTCACAAAGCCCAGAGAGCCCTAAAAGATGGGGAGATCTGCCCACCCTTTCCTGCTAATCCCCCTTCCTCCTTACTGGAGTTGTTTGCCACTTAATTCCACCTTAAGGAAGCCAGTGAGCCACAGCAGCTGTGGAAGAGCTGTTAGATCCCAGCACTGAGCTCTTGCCCATAACTGTTCAGGTGGAGTTGAGGGCATCTCCAACACCCTTGCACAGAGATGAGTCAATTCCTGGCCACTCTGTCATCTCCTAGGTGCAAAAAACTGTCATTCACTCAGCCTCCAGCTGTTAGCAGGAGTTTGAAAAGCAACAACAGCAACAAACATAGGACTTTGACAAGCTCATTAAGATTCTGCTCACTTCAGTTCCTAGTTGATAGGTGAATATCTTAAAAACAAACACCAGCAAAGAAGAGAGGGAAAGGAGGGCTAAACGTAGCAGGTCAGAGAACAAGACAAGGGGAGCTGGTAGAAAAAAGATGGCAGGTTTGCAGATAGGTTTGTTTGCATGGGATCCCGAAGCTGACTCTAGGGCAGGGTACGTCCTCCCCACCATGAAGGGCATAACGCTAGCTGGAGGATATGCTTTTAAAAACAATTTAAAAATAAAATGAATCGTGTTTTATCCAGTCCCCAAATTAGGCCAGGAATAGGCAGATGGAAACCTGGCTCTCTAGGGAGGAAGGAAGAATTTTTCCAGGAATCCTTCTCTACAGAACAACAGAATTGGAACACCCAAGGACTGGCTGACCTCTGAGGTTGGAACAAAATCTGGGCCATGAAAAAGTAGAAGGGGTTGGGTGGTCAAGTTAGACATCACAGTGAGTTCTATGGCAGGGACTCAAAAGGAAGAAACGCTTGACAATTTGCCAAAGAACTGTTAAACAAGTAGCTTTAGCAGGATGAATGGAAGTGTGTGACGTAGGCTCAACTTACCTCTGCCTCTGACATCCAGCATTCTGTGACCCTGGGTAAGTCTTTGCATTACTCTGTGCCTTATCTTAGTTGTCTCTGCTGTCAGGGTCTATGATCTCTTCATGCTCTGAAAGAATATTGTGATTGGATGTTTCTGTCTGCAATAATTGCATCCGGAGAAACTAGATTTAAATGTAGTTCATTCATTTTCTCCATTCATTCAGTATATGCTACTGAATAGCTATTATTCTGGCAAGGTTATAGTAGAAAAATAATTTTTCAAAGGAGTAATACTAAAATCGTTCCTTCAAAAAAAGATGATAATTTAGTGGAGAAAAGATTGCATATCCACAATAAATTTAAGATGACTTGAGCCTCTAGCATGATTGAGATCCAGGATTGAACATTGCCCTGCAACAATCACCCCTGGACTATCATTTTCAAGACTAATTTTAGAAGACATTGCAAGAAATGGTACTGTGTGTTTAGAAACTCTAGCCGGGCTCAGTGGCTCAGCCTGTAATCCCGTGCTTTGGGAGGCTGAGCTGAGTGAATTGCCTGAGCCCGTGGGTTTGAGACCCACCTGGGCAACTTGGCGAGAACTCATCTCCACAATAAATCAAAAAAATTGACTGGGCATGGTAGCGTGTGCATGTAGTTCCGGCTACTTGGAAGGCTGAGGTGGAAGGATCGCCAGAGCCCAGCAGGCTGAGGCTGCAGTAGCCAGGGGCATGCCACTGCACTCCAGTCTGGGTGACAGAGTGAGACTCCAATGCAAAAACAAAAAACAAAAAAAAACCCCCAAAACTCTACACAGAGTTGAGGCAT
>NW_007220359.1:0-17124 GCF_000164805.1 Carlito syrichta | reverse complement strand
GCAATCCCAGTAGGAAAAAGTAGATAGATGCTCCTTGACACTATTAATAGTGAGTCAAAGGAGAGTTGGGGTACGAAGTATCTGAATGATGTCAACAAAGTATGTTTTTAAGAAGAGACAGGTTCAAATGTCCATGGATAGAGGTCATAACCGGAGCAAGTCCAGCTCTGCTGCCTTCACCTGAGGCCTCATCTGAGAGGTGACGGCAGCCACATGTCCTGGGAGTCGGGGTGATAAAAGCAGACTTGGAAGAAAGCCCAGCAGCTCTGCGTTCCTTTTTTAGTTTTTCCCATTTTCAAAGACCAAAGATCACAGAAGAAAGAAGAGAAAAATCATTATCTGAAATAGAGCAGGAGTTTTAAACTGTAAATTAAGTTAATGTGGGCCCATTCGAAGATTTCTTGGGTGTTGGTGGGGGGGTGGACTTGTTCTTGGTTCTTGGCAGATAGAATCATTATCTGGACTTTTATTGGACTGTGTATTCTTTTCTGAGTCTTGGGCCTTCCTTTTCTGTTCTCCCTAGGTGCCCTGGGTAGGATGTGCTCTCAGTTCAGTGTGCTGGGATTAATGCTGAAGGAAATAAAACTCAGAGCATCCCGGTGGGCACCAGAGGGGTCTTCAGAGTGCCCTGGGCTCCTGTCTGCAGCCCCAGGCGGCAGTGCCAGCAGGAACAGGTGGGCTGGTCAAATACACTTTGACCAGTCTTTCTACCTTCCTTCTGTGCCCTTTGGAGCCTTTTCCATAGTGTGCCAGATGCACCCTTCTCCTCAGAGAAATGCTTTTTAGATTGTCTATAGCCACAAGTGTAAATATGCTTTTGCAACCAAAAGACAGGAATGCAAGCCCCAGTTCTGCAGCTCCTAGCCACTTGACCTTAGCATGTCATTTTACCTCCCTAGACCTGTTTTCCGTTTGAAGGGTAGAAATAAGCATAGTGCCCACCTCATGAGGTTGTCATAAGGTATCTCTGTGGAGATGCATAAAAACCAGCATCTCAGTGCCTGGGCAAAGTGTTCACATAGAGGAAGCTGCCCCGAAGAAAAAAAAAACCCAAAAAACAGGCTCCCCTCACCAGGCAGCTGGTCATACACACACGTACCACACACATGGGAGAACATGCATAGAGATTGTCCAGCATGAAGAGGATGTTAGGAAAACTCACTATTGGCTTATAGTAAAGACACCTTCCAGTCAGGTCGAAAGACAGCTTTGGCATCTTCAAATCTAGTCTTCTGCTCAGTACAGAAGTTCCCTCTACCACAGCATGCCTGGTAGATGACTACCCACATATTCCCAGAGGTCCCCAAACTTGCTCTGCATCTGAATTAATGGGACTGTTTTTTAAAAATGAAATTTCCAGGCTCCATCCTGGAAGGATCTGCGTCAGTGAGATTTGAAATGGAGCCTGGCAAAAGGTAACCAGGTCATTCAAAAAGCTCTTTGCAAAGATACATACAAAAGAGTAGAGAAAGGGCCTGTTTTCTTCACTTCTGTGCCTCCAGCATTTGGCACAGAGCCTAGTGCAGAGTGGGGGGCTCCATAAACACCGGCTCGATGAGGGCTGAATCATGTAGTCTCTTCTAGAACCATTTCGGGGATTTCCCGCTTCTGTTTTGGTAAACTCTTGTGGCCAGTTACAGTCTTGCTTATAATAAGCAAAATCTGTCTTCCTCTAATCTCCACTCATTCCGCTTAATTCTACCTTCTAGAGTGGCATGGATTCTAATTCCTCAGCCATAGAGATCAGTGGAGTATTTTTCTCCAAGTGAAATCAAGGCTGAACAATGTATAAACTGGAATGGGGTATTTCATCAAGTAACTGAAACCCAAGGAATCAAAATGAGTGCCACTTAATTGGAGAACATAGATTTCATCTGAAGGACAGCCATTGTCAACTCGGGATCCATAAACCTTGGTAAGAGTCCCATTAAAGCCTCGTGAAGTAGATACCATGGCCATTTTACAGATGAGAAAAATGAAGAACTGAGAGTTTACTCAAAATTACCTATGAGCCAGACTAGCTGCTCTGGAGGCTGAGATAGGAAGGTCACTTGAGGACAGGCATTTGAGGCTGCAGTGAGTGATCATACCACTGTACTCCAGCCCGGGCAACAGAATGAGACCCTGTCCCCTAAAAACTAGCAAAGAAAAACTAAGATTACCTATAAAATATAGAAGAGCTAAAATTTAAACCAGGTGAGAATTATTCTAAAGTTTTAAGAAAGAAGCAACTGCCAGGTTTGAGATGCATAGAGGAAGCCCGGAGCTTAAAGTTCTAGTTGGAGTCCTGACTCCTGGCATCTCCATTGCCTGTGTGTTTGCATAAGCCCCTTAGTTCCCTTTGACTTCTCTTTGTGGGCTTCATCTGCAATAGGAGGTGGTACCAGAGTAGTCCCTGCTTTCTTCACAGCTCATTCTAATGTCTGTGATCCCAGGGCACAATGCTGAACTGCAGAGTAGGGACTGTGAGACACACAAGTTCACACGTCATTCCTTTCAATCGATTCAGGGTTCTAATACACTTTTGTGCGCATCTTCTCAGGAGATGTTTTCTTATTCAACACCAACCAGCCAGGGGCACCCGGGGCGTGTAGCAGTTCTTTCAGGATATTTAGTAAATAGTAATGTGATACTATATGGCTTCCTATTTATAGACGTCCTGCGCTCAGACATGCACTGAATGGTACTATTAAAGGCTTTTCTACTCTAAAATGGCTTATTAGAATAAGTATGAAGTAGGAAGGGCATGTTAGGCTCTCTGCTGCTACTCAGGACAGCCTCTGGTTTTGACACTTTAATATTCACCTAGTGATATATGCACAGCCATTTGATATGCAGCAGTGATTGGCAGACTTCCACTGTATGCCCAGGAGCTTTCCTGGGGATGGGAAAAAGGAGACAGCACTGAAAGCATCCTACAGATTAGAGCTAGAATCAACTGTCCCTGGTCCTTACCTGGAGAGGTTAACTAGCACACATTCACTTCTCCACTCAGAAAGAATTCACCAATTCCATATGTACTAGGATGGCGGGTTGTGAATAAGATTTATTACTTATTCACTGATCCATGTGTTCATTTATTCATTCACCCACTCATCCATACCTCTTTGGACCCCAGGGGTATTCAAGGGTTTTAATCAAGGAAGCAAAATAATCAACTTTGTACTTTCAAAATATTTCTATGGCTAGGTAAGCAGAATGGAATGGCAAAGGGCTACCCTGAAGTGAAAGCGATTAAGTATAAATCTGTTAATGTAACCCAGGAGAGAGAGGTGATAAAGGCATAGTAGAACCAGGGAAGAAATGAATTTTAGAAACACTTGTAGTTCAAATCTGTAGGATTTGGTTATGATGAGGATGTAACAACCAAGGAGAGGTAGGTGTCAGGGTTGATATAGAGGTTTCTAGCTTTGGTAACCATTTAGATCTTGATGCTGCCAACCAGCATAATAGGCAAGGGTCACGCTGTTATTTAAGAGAAGATTGTGGATTTGGTTTTAGTGAGCTTGAGTTGAAGATCACTGTGGAGCGGACAAATGAAGATGGTGAGCTATGGACTGAGGAGCAAGGCGTTCTGGAAAGACATCTGGGCTGAGGGTGGAGATTGGGAATCATCTTCCAGTCAGTGGTATTTGAAGCCACGGAGTAGACCCCATCATTCATGGATCCCATCATCCGACCAAGGAAGGAACTCAGGGAGCACTGGCATGTGAGATGAGGCAGTGCTCATCTTTCCTGTGGAAGAAGCAGGGAAAGAATGTTCAGAGGGAGGAAAACAGCCAAGACACTGGTGTCACGGACACTAAAGGTTTTAAAAAGGTGGAGTGGGGTGAGAGCCAGGGAAAGCTGGAACAAGGGTGGGAGACAGTAGAGTCAAGTGTTGCCAAATCCAGTCTATACAGCTATTGTCAACACTTGGATAGGACAACTTAGACATTGTGAACAGTAACCATCCCAATGGGGGAAAGAGAAATCCTTTAGTTGAGCATCTTCTATGAGCCAGGAACTTTGTGTATGTTATCTTATTTGACTATGTGTCTGCCCTTGGAGATAAGAGGTAGATTTTATTCTTAACCTCTTATAATAAGGAAACTGAGGCTCAGAGAAGTTCTATCTTAAGTTATTTCTTGATTAGAATAGCATACTGAAGTCGGGCTAGAACCCTGCTTTTTCTGGTTTTAAAATCCTTCCTCTGTTGACAAAAGATGCCTAACTCTGAAAAACCTTATAGGTTTATCTGAGCCAAATGTGAGTGACCTTAAGGCCTTGACCCCCATCTCCAGGAGGTCGTGAGAACAGGGGCCTACCATGGTTGAATTGTAGCTTGGTTATATACATTTTAGGAGCACAGAGGTGACAGAAACCATAAATCAATACATGGGGGATTTACATTGGTTCAGTCTGGTAAAGTAAGACATCGCTAGCTAGGGACTTGCAGACTATAAGTGGATTCAAAAACTTTCTAACTGGCAATTAGTAGCAGAACTTAGGCCCCTATCTAAGGAAAGTTGAAACCAGTAGAGAAGATATCCTGTTGAGATGAGGGAGTGAAGAAATTCCAACTTTCTTGATATGTAGATGAAGCCTCCTAGGTAGGAGACCTCAGAGAGAATAGGTGTCTTAAAGGTACTGAAAGTCCAGGATTCCAGCTTTACAGGGACATAAAATACTTTAATTTTCCTTCTTTATCTGTTATATGATGTTATGCCAGAGTCAGGTTGGAAAGTAAACATTGCTTAGGGTTAATTAAAAAAAAAAAAGGAAAACCTGTCTCCTCAGGCTCCTTAGTTAGGAATTGGGTAAGATAAAGAAAAAAGGCCAGAGTTTAGTCCTCAGTCTTTCTCATTGCCCCTACTACCTCCCTCACTCCTGGTGATCAAGTGCTCAGCCTGACCTTTCCCTCTAGAGGTTCCATGTGGAGGCATTGTGGTTCTCTGTCTCTTGTCTCTCACCTCCTGAGCAGCAGGAGCCCGGCCTTGAGCCAGAAGCTGCAGAAGGAGGGAGAGGGGAGTTCCCAGCCGGGAACCATCCATCCGCTGACTGGTGACACTGACACCAGGGCCCCAGCAGAATAGCAACCTTGTTCACTATTGTCTGGCTGTTAGTGGTGATGTATGAATAAGCTAAAAAGACAGCTTCATTTTCATAAGTTAACTTGTGCCTAGAGTAAGGAAGACAGAACAGTGCACTTAATCATAACCACAGGCACAGCACAGAAAACAATGACAAAACCTTTTCCGTGAGTCACAGTGTTTTATTATAATAATCCTAAGAAGACGAGACAGGCGGTGGCACATGTTGAGTGAGCCAGCACACTGTGGCAGCTCATGTTGTTCCCCTAAGAGGTATCCCCTGGGATTTTACTTCTTCACAGGATGGCAGTTTGAAAATGTGTTTGCATCACCAAGGCCTTAGGCTTGGACCTCTGGAGTTGAGATGCCACCTGGCTGATGAGCTAGGGTTGGTGGAGCTGCCAAGGATGGCCTGTCTCATTCACGCTGTCACCCGGGAGCACTGGGAACCTCTCTCCTGGAAGGGTGGCACTGGATAGCACCCTTATCAGAAAAGCTTGGGAGTTTGAGGGTCTATGTGGAAGGGAAGGGGCTGCCTGTAATGCAGTAGGGAACACGGTAGGTGCCTCCAGGGGAGACATTCGGTGCCAAGCACCCACTTTCCCGTTACCACAGAATCAATTATTCTCTGCTTATTATTTTTCCAACTTATCAGTGTTTCTGTCACTGCAAGTATCATGCTGCCTCATAATTGTTTATCTGTCTCTTCTTCTAGCTGCCCCGAGGGCAAGAACTCTGTTTTATTTGTCTTTGATTCCTTAGTATTTTGTGTGGTGTCTGACACAAAGCAAACTTTTAATCAGTATTAAGCTGAAGCAAAGTCTCAGCAAAGTAAGGGCCATGTTGGCTAAGGAAGGGAGGGGATGACTGGGGTTGGAGTCAGGCAGATGGGGAAGAACACATAGCCAGGGTGTACTGACAAGAGTAAAGACTTGCTGAACACTTGTGTATTTCCTAGGCACTTGGTGGCAATGTTTGAATAAGCACAGAACACAGCTTCATTTTCACAAATAAACTAGTGCCTAGAGGGAGTAAGAATCTAACTCAGTGTAGTACATTACCATTTATTAACTCCCTTTTAACAGATGAATGAAGAACCAAGCACAGAGAAGTAAAGGAGCTTGTCCAGAGTCACATAGCTAGCAAGTAGAGGAGCCAGGATTTCAAGCCAGGTAGTCCGGCTTTGGCGTTTATGTTCTTTACCACTTTACAGTATTTGAGAAGCATAGTGCTGAAGACCGCCTGTTTATGATACCAGCATGAGTTTGTTGTGTGCCGGTTGCCCTACAGGTAAACCTTAACCCTGACTATAGCAGGAACGGAGCTTCCAAAGTTCACTTAGTAATTCTCAGACTTTCGTGTACACCTCAGTTTCCTAGGAAGTTGATTTTTTAGTGAAAATTACTAGGCCCCATGACCAGAACCCCCATATACACACCCTCCCCAGATACTGAACCAATTTAGAGAACAAGGAATGAGAGCAAAGTGTCACCATATTTCACTGACAAAGGTGAAATCGGAGGACTCAAATTTAGGTGTGCATCTGCAATGGCTATTCCTGACACCAAAAGCCAGAGTTGGACTTGCCCGCCCTTCACAGGAAGTGACCATGGCCTTGTCAGGAAAGGGCCTGCCATAAAAGACTTAACAGCAATGGAAGAACAGATTAGCTGTGGGCTGTCTGCACACCAACTCCTGGAAGAAGGGTGGAAGATGAATCTAGGCTGCATTAAACTCAATTCCCTCTGAAACTCAGTGGTCAGGTAACTCCTTCCACATCGTGGGGGAGAGAAAGGGTTGGTACAAAAAGCCAGGAAATCTCTCCTTCCAGAAGCCAGAGAAGTAAGGGAAAGCGGCCTCCCATTTATAACTAACTTCTAGGTTGAGACCCAGGAACTTGTAGCAGAACTCCAGGTGTTTCTGAAGCACATGGTCCTCAGATAATACTTTAGAGAAGTAAAGTTCTAGAATGGCCTAGTTGTTGTGCTGAATGACCTCCAAAGAAAACCGCAGTCTTTCAGAAACTTGCAGGGTAGATTGGACAATGACGTTTAAAATCGGACCATTAGGTTTATAGTGTTTATCGTCCCAGCTTCTTTCTAAGCACTTAACATATGTGAAGTCATGTAAATTTGAAGTCACAACAACCATAAGGGTTAAATACCAAGGCAGAGAGAAGATAAGCAATTGTCTCAAGTATACACAACTCAAAAGTGGCAGGGCTGGGAATTGAAAGCAGGCAGTCTGACTCCAGTCTACATTCTACCTCTGGCCATGGTGCTGTATTTGGTTCCCTGTGGTCACAGACCTCTGCAGTGGGGCCATGTGGGAGGTAGGGAGGGTAGTGAGCAGTTAGCTCATGGGATTCACTAGCCCACCTGCAAAGATCAGCATTGTTGAGAGGCTGAGCAAAATTGCTTCCTCTTACTAGTGTTTTAATAATTGATATTGCAGTTAGTGAATCCATTTTTTATTTATTTTTATTTTTTTATTTTTTTTGAGTTGGAGTCTCACTCTGTCGCCCAGACTGGAGTGCAGTGGCCGCTCCCGCCCCCCGCAGCCTCTACCTACTGGGCACCAGCGATCCTTCCACCTCAGTCTTCCAAGTAGCCGGAATTACAGACATGTGCTACTACACCCAGCTGATTTTTTGATTTATTGTAGAGATGAGGTCTCGCTGCCAAGGCGGGTCTCGAGCCCGCGGGCTCAGGCAATCCACTCACCTCAGCCTCCCAAATTGAATCCATTTTTTAAAAAAGCAAAATGGTCAAGCACAGTGGCTCACACCTGTAATCCTAGCACTTTGGGAGGCCACGGCGGGCAGATCACTTGTACCCAGGAGTTTGAGACCAACAGGGAAACATAGTGAAACCTTGTCTCTGAAAACAAATTACAAAATATTAGGCATGGTGGCCCACACCTGTAGTCCCAGCTACTTGAAAAGCAAAGGCAGAAGGATCACTTGAATATTAAGGATAGCCTGAACAACCAGAAAGGTGTAGCTGCCATTCAATTCAGAAAGAGAATGCAAGGTAGGCTTGGGTGAGAAGAGTTTGGAGCTAAATTTGAACGTGTTAAATTTGAGCTGTATGTTAAATATCCAGGTAGAGAAGTCATGTAGACAGTTAGTTATATGAGTCAGAAGTTTGGGAAAAAGTTGACACCTATAGATGGTAGTTCTCAACCACGGATGATTATTTTGTTTTTTTCTCAACTAGTGGATATTAAAATTACAACTATCATGTTGCTAGTTTAGGATTTTTTTTTTAAATTTTGAAGAAGATTGGTGTACGTGAAAGGGTTATGTGATACCATCAACAGAAATGAAGCCCAGGTACAAATTGAGAGAAGGGGAATTTGGATATTATTCTGGTATAATGTGACTTTAGGTTAACCATGCAAATTCTTCCTTTTCTGGAGATTAAGACCTTGAGTGTATGCCCTAAGTAGAACAACCAGAGCAAAAGGTTGCTCATAGGTGCTGCCACCCCATCTTTACAGTTCTCCAAGCAAGGGAGGCAGATGCCTGAGTTCCTAAAGCTGAGTGGTAGGTATGTTGATATTGATGCATGGGGTGAGGGTGAAATGATTTTCAGCTGCAGAAATGTGGGGTCACTGATATACACTGACATGAGTGGGCTTCCTAATCAGGAGAGATTTTTCCCACCAGATGTCATTTATTTAGCAGATATTTATTAAGAACCAACCATGTGTTAGATACTACATAGTTCTTGCCCTTGGACTAATGTAGGAAATGGCTATTTCCAAATGAGGTGTGGATGTGCCCGAATATTACCCACTTTATTCTTTAAGTCAGCTGCTCACAAAAATACCAATAGGAAGTACTAACTAGAGATGCCTTTCATCTATTGTGGGAGGGAAGATAAAGTAATAGTTGGGGTTATTCATAAAATGCTCATACTAGAGAAGGGATTGTGGGTGGCGGTTCTCAGGGGGCAAGGGCGCTTTCTCCCAAGGAAGCACTTTATGAGCAAGGCAGAAGCAAGAACACAAGCAAAAAGCGATACATTTTTGTTTGGTGGGAATGCAAAAGATTTAATAATAGAAGATTTGTCAGAAGA
Source organism: Carlito syrichta (assembly GCF_000164805.1). Lineage (NCBI taxonomy): Eukaryota > Metazoa > Chordata > Mammalia > Primates > Tarsiidae > Carlito > Carlito syrichta. Next base: position 7,970 of record NW_007220359.1, on the reverse strand, counting down.
AGTAAATTGAGGCAAAATAAAATTTATGAAATGCCACAGTTTAGAATTTGGGCTCTCAGATATCTGAAGATGATCTTACTTGAAATTCAGTTTGGCTACCCGAAATTGTCATGAAATTGAATGAAAGATCATTCCCTTTCTTTCAGTTCTGAGTGTATGACACCACTCATCATGCCACTAAACACTGTGATACCGACCTGGGGTTCTTAGTAATGATGTGCTATCTCCCTTAAGGCTTACCATCCCCCTTGAGTCCCATCCTCATTGTGAGGTTATAAAATGAGGACTCTAGTTGGGTCATACCATCAGGACTCGACACACAGCTTTTTCTGACAAGGGCACCATGTCTCTCCAATCTAATTGTTTTGCACGAATGTCCCAAGCTTGTTGCACATGGAGTTGATTGACTCTTGCACTCCCTGAATTGTTTTAGATGTGATCATATGCAATGACAAAGTGGGTGGTAGTATTTTTCCCATGCCTCTAATTTATGTGTTTGTGCTTCGGTGATGATTTAGATAGGAGCTCGATAAATTGATCAAATAAATTACACCAAACCCACACACCATCATTTCAGGGAGCTGTCATCATACCAAGGAGGCTCTATATCACCCAGTATGGTGTTCTGGGAGAATTGCTGTGTTTTCTTAAGTGCTGCTAGGCTTTCATTTGGTCAGAAAGGTCTTTATTCTACAGTTTGGCCAACAATAGAAGAAGTTTAACTCCAGAAAGCATCAGTTAGCTGAGAAAGACAGTGTTTATCAGTTCTGTGATCTTTGGAAGTTTTTTAAACTTGCTAAGCCTCAGTTTCCTTTTTTGTAAAGTGTGGATTCATAATTCCTACCTCCAATGTTTGTTATAAGAATAAACAATAATGCACAGAGACAGTGGAAAAAAATCCTAGTGTCAGACAAGTATAGACTTCTATCCTAGCTCCCACACTAGCGGTGAAAGTCACTAGTCCTTTGTGAGCCTCAGTTTCCTGAGCTGTAAAATGATATTGTTGATAATTCCAAGAGAATACCTTTTGCAAGTGGCATGGTGGCATTGTCTGAATGAGCCAAGTGTGTCTAATGCTCTACTTGGATGGCCCAGAGACATCAACATCCTGAGGGATTGACTATAAGACTGACTCCTGAAGTTGCTAAGGTGCACCAGAGGCTTAGGCCCACATCGAAGTCCAGCCCTAATCAACATTTCTGTGTTGGCATAATGTGGGCATGATGCTTGTTGGCATAAGGTATATATATTTTAGAGGAAGCCGTGAGTATGAGAGCAAAAACCCTGAAGGAAGTTGGGCAAACTAGCTCTTCTGTGTGGGCTGTCATCTCAGCAAACAAGGGTAATCTCTCCTCTCTGATGTGAGGGAAAAAAAAATCTCGGTCCATGCCCAGAAAGCGAGTACATTAATATATAGTGTGAAATAACAGAATGGAAATACTTGAATATTAGTTTATCAGACAATAAAAATGTGCTCTCTGAGTTAGGGACTGAATACATGAATGAATGAAAGAATGGTTCCAGATTCTGGTCTTATCCCAGATTAACTGGGTGGTCTTGGGCAAATTATTGAACTGTTCAGGACCTTCATTTTTTATCATAAAATGGAGATGATAAAAATGGCTGCTACTTGTGAGAATTAAATATGTTAATGCAAGTTAAGCACTTAGGTCAAGGCCTGGTACTCATAAAAACTCACAATGAATGAATGCTGTTGTCATGACGATTTGCCTTTCTTATATCATGTGTCCAATTGTCACTGATCCGGATGGGTAGACTTCTTCTTTTAAACTGTTTATGTTCTCTGTCCTTCACAGGGCAGCAGGTCCTGGGCTTGGTAGAGAACCATAGTGACTGGTACCTCAGAAACCTGTGGAAAAATCACCACCCTTGGCTGATCCTCGGAAGGGGCTACAACACAGGTACATCATAAGGGTGGTAGGGATGGGGTGACAGAGGGTGCTGTGAGGGCTTAGTGCTTCTTCCTCAGAGACAAGAGATGGCAAAAGCACTGGAGGAGGCCATCTAGTGGCTTGGATTCAGCAGTGGACAGTGCATGGGCAGTCGGCATTCCTGTTCCTTCTCAGAGCTGCAGCCACAGGCAGAGTAAGCTGGTGGGCCTTGGCAGTCTGCATTAGTCTCACCAGAAAGCCCCTCTCCTGACCTTCAAACCTAGATCGCATGGACATCTTTGTTAGTACGACCCTTAGGCTCCCGGGCTCTGTTAATGTAGGCTAGAGATCATTCTGCAGTAACAAACAACCCTGGCATTTCAGTTTCTTAACAGAGATTTATTTTTACCAATCACATTGCATGTCCATTTCAGCTCTTCAGGGATCTGTGTTCTCTGAAGGTATTTAGGATTCATCTCAATGCCCACTTGCACACTTGCTTGGATGGGGTGGGGAAGTAGCAGAAGTCATATTATCTCTTAAGGTTACATTCAGAAGTGCCACAATTCCTGCTACTATATCATTGACTAAAGCATGTCTTATGGCCATGCCTCCCTTCAACAGGTGTGGGCAAATGTGACCTACCATGTGACTGGTGAAGAAAAGGCAGAAATAGGACTTCTGAGGACCATGATCCTCCACCATGTGTCTAAAGTCACATCGATTATTTTACCTTGTTCCTAGCCCCAAATGTACTTCCTCTCTTTTGTGTCTGTGTCTGTGATTGGTGTCATTTATTTATTCATTCATTCAGTCATTCTTGTTCACCTGCTATCTTTTGAATGCTTACTGAGTATGAGGCCCTCTGCTAGGTGAGGTAGACATAGTTTGTGACCTTACAGAGCAGATAAGCAATGAAACTAGAACAACCTCCCTCTCCTGAGGCTCAATTCCTGCCAGTGTCTGTCTTTGAAATTCCCCTGAATCCTTCTGCTTCTCCCTTCTGTCCTCATTGCCACCACCTAAGTGCCCTCTTGTTAAAGGATATTGACTCACAATTTTACCTGGACTGGAAATTGGAGCTCAGGGAGCAGCAGTACGAGTCAGGCAAAGAAGGTCTGGGACCTGGCATCTGACACCATGAGCTGGGTTGGGGCAGGTGTCTGGAGGCAGCACTACCTGAAGGTGGTAAGTGAAGCCTATCCTGGAGGCTAGGCCAGTCCGTAGTGGGTAGAGCCAAAAAGTTCACTCTGAGAGCTGTCAGACCCAGAGGCCAAAGGGAAAAGGAAGTGAGTCAGTCTTCCAAAGGTGAGAGTTCAAAGATGGGGTCAAAGTGGGGGGAGGTAAAGTTGGAGGAGGACAAGTCCAGCATCAGTGTCTTGAGCAGCCAGAGGTGGCAGCCAGGGAGCCCTGTCCTGAATGTCATCCTAGGAGATGGGAATAGTCCTTAGCTGTTGGTCACCAGGGCATTGGATGTCTCTTTCCATGTCATCGTTTTGTGTAACACTGAACAGGCACATAGAGGTCACAATTGAATCTTAACCACCAGCCCTGCACAGATCCTGGCATCTTCCCCAGCTGCATTGGGTGTTTAGTTGCTGTATGGTGGGGAAGCCTAAGGAGTTCCTGAGAGTGGCCAAGTTGGGAAAGGGCAGCAAAGGGGATTGGAGGTAATTCAGGACTTCGGTGATGGGTGAGGCAGTGGCTCCATATACTAGCTGAGCATTAGCCAGGCTCCTTGCCAGGTGCTTTCTAGGTGTGAATCTCATGTGATCCTCATGCTAACCCCCAAAGGGCAGGTGCTGTGCTCATCTTGATTCTCTACAAGAGGAAACCAGAGCTTAGAGCATTTGAGGCTGCTCCCCTCATAAGTAAAAGAGCCTGTGGTATCAACTACTAACTTTCCTAGCTTGAACTTTAATGGTTCCAGGATCAAACACTTCAAAAGTGGGGAATCCTGGGCTCTGCCCTTGATGATTCTGATTGACTGGGTCTGTGGAGGATCGTAGGATTTGGCCCTTTAGGATGTTTCTGAAGCCTCTAGGATGTTTCTGGAACAGAATGTCCAAAAGCCTGCTCTGATCGAACATGGCACTCGGTTTCCCATCCCAGCAATCTCTCCCAGGTGCTGTTGTCTTGGTGCACTTGAGATTGGACCCTTTATGATCCTGTAGCAGGCTAGGGAGGGGACTCCATGTCCTTTCCTTTGATAAGTGAATAGTCACCCTGTGTTGATCTTTTGCACCTGGGAATTGCACGCACATTCCCTTCAGACTTGTGTAGGGCTAGAGACACCCATGTTTGTGGGCAGGAGAGAGGAAGTATCAGGAAAACCCTGGTGCATACGTTAACTTACTGTCCTCCATGGCATGTCACAGAAAATGTCACATAGAGATAGACTGCAGTGCCTTGAAGATGCCGCATCGAGGTCATGGTTACCTGCATAAAACAAAAACTGCTGGTCATCAATCTGAGCTTACAGGGGAAAGAAGAATGTAGTATACTGGGGAATTTATGATAAAGAAAATGACATATTTGCTCCCACCTCTTGGAATTCACTACAGAATGCAGTCAGTAGACACACCTCCAGCAGCTCTGACTTGACATGCCAAGGCAGTGAGTTACTTCCCTTCTTGCTGGTGCTAAAGAACAGAGCAGGTGGAGGGAAACTCTGTTACAAGTGATGCATCCATTTAAATAGACCAGTGACACCAGGTGATCATTACAAAAGGATTTATGCAACATTGGAATGCGTTGGCTTCATAATGGAATTTTTTTATTTTAAGACCAAGGATTGGCCATTCGCCAGTGGATGCGTCATCCAGATGTCAGGAGTCTCATGGAAATGGAGGATGCCACAGGAGAGAACTTGCCACCCTAAGTCCCAGCATATCTCAGGCCTCTACAAAGCGTATCTCCAGCAAATCCCTGTTATGAGCCTGATGTTGGAGAACCCAGACAAATCTGGGTTAGAATCGCTGTTCAGTCATTTAGTCTCCATATGTGCTTGAACCTTAGTTCTCTCCTTCTTTAAGACAGAATACAGAACCTAGTGTGTGAGGCAAATTGTTTAACATGCCAAATCAGATGTCGGGCACAAAATAATTACTCAGTAAATCTTATTCTTTGTCCTTTTACATTTTTCTGCCACTTCTTCTATTAGGGAATGGGATCTGTTACTTTTAAAATGGTGACTATATGATTAACCAGGGTTTGCTAAGGTTTCCCAAGCCCTCAGGTCAGAAGGAACCAGTTTGTCTTTCACTTTTCTCCAAATATAATGTAGTCACCCAGCAGTTTTTCTCATTTCTCTCTACTATCTGGAAAAGGTTAGCTTTTCATATTATTTTTGAAAAAAAAAATTGACTAGTTTAGTTCACATCTCAGCTTCCCGACTGTTTTACTTTGAAAATCCCCAGAAAAGGCATGAGACATTTGAGTTGGAAGATCTGCCTTCCGACTTTGTCACTTCTAATCTCTTGTGCTTCATCTGAGAAAGATAATTCTACCCAAGAACCCACTGTGGCGCTCCACCAGGATGGGGTAGCTATGCACACCTGGCAAACCGAAGCACTTTAGGAAGTTGCTTGTCGTTTTTATTTCTCCTTCTGACCACAGCCCGAGTGACTGTTTTCAGGTAATGCAGCTTCAGCCTCAGGCATCAAACATAGCCGCATCCATACCCCTGCCATCCAGTGGGCATCCTACCAGGTACCTGAGCATACATGATCTTCATTCAGTCCTGGAATTTTCTTGTAAAGTAAACATTCCCCTTAAAAGAGCCAACCAGGTTCATCCCTTCCTCTTCACTCTTCTTTCCCAGTCTGCCTTCACAAAGCCCAGAGAGCCCTAAAAGATGGGGAGATCTGCCCACCCTTTCCTGCTAATCCCCCTTCCTCCTTACTGGAGTTGTTTGCCACTTAATTCCACCTTAAGGAAGCCAGTGAGCCACAGCAGCTGTGGAAGAGCTGTTAGATCCCAGCACTGAGCTCTTGCCCATAACTGTTCAGGTGGAGTTGAGGGCATCTCCAACACCCTTGCACAGAGATGAGTCAATTCCTGGCCACTCTGTCATCTCCTAGGTGCAAAAAACTGTCATTCACTCAGCCTCCAGCTGTTAGCAGGAGTTTGAAAAGCAACAACAGCAACAAACATAGGACTTTGACAAGCTCATTAAGATTCTGCTCACTTCAGTTCCTAGTTGATAGGTGAATATCTTAAAAACAAACACCAGCAAAGAAGAGAGGGAAAGGAGGGCTAAACGTAGCAGGTCAGAGAACAAGACAAGGGGAGCTGGTAGAAAAAAGATGGCAGGTTTGCAGATAGGTTTGTTTGCATGGGATCCCGAAGCTGACTCTAGGGCAGGGTACGTCCTCCCCACCATGAAGGGCATAACGCTAGCTGGAGGATATGCTTTTAAAAACAATTTAAAAATAAAATGAATCGTGTTTTATCCAGTCCCCAAATTAGGCCAGGAATAGGCAGATGGAAACCTGGCTCTCTAGGGAGGAAGGAAGAATTTTTCCAGGAATCCTTCTCTACAGAACAACAGAATTGGAACACCCAAGGACTGGCTGACCTCTGAGGTTGGAACAAAATCTGGGCCATGAAAAAGTAGAAGGGGTTGGGTGGTCAAGTTAGACATCACAGTGAGTTCTATGGCAGGGACTCAAAAGGAAGAAACGCTTGACAATTTGCCAAAGAACTGTTAAACAAGTAGCTTTAGCAGGATGAATGGAAGTGTGTGACGTAGGCTCAACTTACCTCTGCCTCTGACATCCAGCATTCTGTGACCCTGGGTAAGTCTTTGCATTACTCTGTGCCTTATCTTAGTTGTCTCTGCTGTCAGGGTCTATGATCTCTTCATGCTCTGAAAGAATATTGTGATTGGATGTTTCTGTCTGCAATAATTGCATCCGGAGAAACTAGATTTAAATGTAGTTCATTCATTTTCTCCATTCATTCAGTATATGCTACTGAATAGCTATTATTCTGGCAAGGTTATAGTAGAAAAATAATTTTTCAAAGGAGTAATACTAAAATCGTTCCTTCAAAAAAAGATGATAATTTAGTGGAGAAAAGATTGCATATCCACAATAAATTTAAGATGACTTGAGCCTCTAGCATGATTGAGATCCAGGATTGAACATTGCCCTGCAACAATCACCCCTGGACTATCATTTTCAAGACTAATTTTAGAAGACATTGCAAGAAATGGTACTGTGTGTTTAGAAACTCTAGCCGGGCTCAGTGGCTCAGCCTGTAATCCCGTGCTTTGGGAGGCTGAGCTGAGTGAATTGCCTGAGCCCGTGGGTTTGAGACCCACCTGGGCACTTGGCGAGAACTCATCTCCACAATAAATCAAAAAAATTGACTGGGCATGGTAGCGTGTGCATGTAGTTCCGGCTACTTGGAAGGATGAGGTGGAAGGATCGCCAGAGCCCAGCAGGCTGAGGCTGCAGTAGCCAGGGGCATGCCACTGCACTCCAGTCTGGGTGACAGAGTGAGACTCCAATGCAAAAAAAAAACACAAAAAAAAACCCCCAAAACTCTACACAGAGTTGAGGCATCCATACACCGTTATTTATTCCTTGTAAATTTATATTGGCATATTAGAGAGCTTATAAAGTCCAGAAGTAAAAAAAGCTGCTAAACCCAAAAGCATTTCCCACTTTTACTTGATCCTAGAGCTATGGAATCAAATTTGGAGAAAAAAAAAAACTGCCTGTGGACTAACTGTGGGTCAGGTATTATCTACTTTTGAGCTCTGTATTCCAAGGTCTTAGCACAGACATATTTAAATGGAGTTTGTAAAATAATCCCATTGAAAGATGCTTGCCATTTTGGTCTGTAGGTCTCATCTTTCTACTGCAGGGACGTAGACACTGTCTTAGTTCTGGCTGCTGTAACAGTTATATCATAGACTGGGTGGTTTAATAACAAATATTTTTTTCTCAAGGTTTTGGAGGCTGGGAAGCCCAAGATCAAGATGTTTAACCATTCCAGTGTCTGGTGTGGAGTTGCTTCCTTGTTTGCAGATAGTGTCTTCTCATCGTATCCCTCACATTGCAAAGAGTG